>NC_092634.1:58849683-59150397 GCF_039555335.1 Amphiura filiformis
AGACGTAAGTAGCTTACCGTTCTAGTTTCAAGTGTTTTTACTAAGGAATATGAATACTAGTTGAAATGAATAGAGAATGCCTATAGGAGAAAGCCAAATAGACAGAAGACATAAAAATAATAAACTTGAGTGAGAAGATTTAAAGATGGCCGATTTAAAAGGGAGCGAAATCGATGCACACCCACATATGCGTACATACTCAACACCACTCCACATTATACGCGCGGTATGTACTTGAAGGAATGCTTCAACGCAAACAATACACGCCACTCATATAGTTGTAGGCCATTGTGTCTATAGCCATAATATCTCAAGATGACGTATGAAGTATTGGGCATAATACTCGTTTAATTCTTTATATCATTAATAAAGTTGTTACATATTCAAGTGCAAATTGTAGACTGACATAACTATTAAAGGAAATGCCGCGCCGATTGTTCTCCGATCATTTTGATGTTTATATAGACGAATTCAACACCCATGGCTCATCGTGTTACCCGATATGTAAATTTTACGGTTCGCGTGATGCATCCTGGGATTGTATTACACTCCCCCGTGGGCACTGTGTTCACTCCTCATGGGCAATTTACTATTTACCAATGCTTGTGAAAACATAATTGATACACTGCACTCACTTGAAATAGACAAAAAATTATAGCAGCTCAAATTTTATTTGAAATCTAATACAATTTATCCACTCAAGAAAAATGTTCTTATGTGACATAAAATGCATACATATTTTAACATACAGCGATCTGCATTTTATATAACAAAGCTTGGAACCTATCTGCTACGTTCACACTAAATAAGATGTACATCTAATACCGGTATTTGTTAAACCATTTCTATGCAGGGTTCGCAGGTTTTTTTGGCAAAAACTAAAAAAGGGATTTAAAGTTCATTTTTTTTAAATCTCAAAACGAATTATTGAATTAAAAAATTAATTTCCTGAGTGTAACAAGACCAGATTTTGTAATTATAAGTAACATATGAAGAAATTAAAGGCATGCGGGTTCATTGCATTTAACTGAAATGTTGCATATCAAATTCAAGACTTTTTCATTTTAAGGACTTGATGAGACATAAAATTATGTTGAATAATTCATTAAAAGTTCTATGTTTACTGTTTATGAGCTTTCTGTGTAATTACTTGTTAATATTTGAGCGACTATTATATGAGGTTTTGCCATTTTTTGCCATTTTTGCCGGTTTAAACCAGGCAAAAACATTTTTGCCAGTTATTGGTTATTCCTTCATGTAATTTTACACGAAATTAGGGTTAGGGTTAGGGTTAGAGTTAGGGTTAGCTTAGGGTTAGGATTAGGGTTAGGATTAGGGTTAGGATTAGGGTTATGATTAGGATTAGGCTTAGGGTTAGGATTAGGGTTAGAGTTAGGATTAGATTACACGAAATAATTACATGAAGGATCGACCCAGTTATTGCCACTTTGCCGTCAAAAACAGGTTTTTGCCGGCAAAAACCGAACCCTGTTTCTACGCGACAGGTTTTTTATTTACCAAACACATTGTAGTTAACTAATTAACGTAAGAACGGTTTCTATTTGAATAAAATTACTCTTTTGTTTTAAACACGGAAATATTACCCGCGAATTAAGTTCTGCTCAAAGGTCACACAAAAGCGCCCTCTATAGTTGGTACAATTGTGCACTTTGATAGAAGCATGAGAGTTTCCACAGTCCACACATGACGTATATGGTCCAAAGTTTATTTTAAAATGTAGAGGCATTTTGGCTTTGACCCCTAGTGACCCTAGAGGTCACGAAATGTCATACAGGGGTAAAAATTTAAATAAATTTTGGACCATATACTGCATGTGCAAATTATGATGCTTCTATCAAAAAGTGCACAATCATTTGGCTTAGCAGCTTTACTAAGAAGAATTGAGTAAAAGGTATTATCTTTCCTGTCAATCTCCCCATCCACGCATCTCCAACACATCATCTCTGCGAGACCCCATCAGGTACTGTTCCTCTTCGATTTTCTGGCAATTTGCTCTGATCCGTTCATCACCGTCAATTCTCCTCAAGTTTCAAACGTACTTTTTTTCACATCCCAATCTCAAATAGTATTGTGTTGTGAACGACGGGTGTAAGGAGGTCCATAGCTGCTATATGTCTTGTGTGGTGAACGACGGGTGTAAGGAGCTGCTATATGTAGCAACTTTCAAGTTTTCTAAAGCTTGATCTTATTCCTACAATCTTTAGAGAAAATCAATCACCAAAATTCATATATTTCATCATGTGCTTTATTGTTTTTTGAATGCATGTCGAACCGCAATATTTTGGGCACTTTAGAGAAATGTGTGTGTGATGCAAGATAGCTTTACCTTGCGGCAGCTATTGCTCTCACCTATAGATGTATATAATATACATGATAGCGCTTGCATCCATCATATATATTCACCATTATGGCTAATTCTGAGCACCATTATGTGACAAGTAACACCATTGGTACAGATATGAATTGACATTAGTAAGAGCTGCAATGTCAGCATCCCGACGCCTTCTTATCGTCTATAATTATTGTTCGGTTATACTTTGGACACCTATTCCCTTTGAATCTATTCCGTTTTACAATTTTCAATCGAACAGTCGACAACACATTTAACCCCACGAGAACTACCTGCCTATTGGTCAAAACGAAGTTTTCATTATCAATTGGACCAATCAGCAACATTTTTAGTATAATTTCATCACGCAAAAAATTGGGGTGAATTATTTGCAAAACTCCATTCTGATTGGTGATTAAAATGAAGATATCGTGTAATTGACCAATCAGAGGCAATGTTAGATCGGCAGGTAGTGTTCAGGGTTAATGGAATACAGTACCAATCTTATTCCGTGTCCTATAATTCCTTATATCCCAAACTACCAGACTTTTCAAAAATGAAATGACTCGACTCGGATTTTCAAATTTTTCCCATAGTGATTGTACAGTGACTATTTGACTCGGCTCGACTCGAGATATTGCAAATGACTCGACTCGACCATCAAATCACTTGACTCGTTACAAGTCTTTAAACTTCAACGTAACATTCCCTTTAATGTTCTGCATACACACCATATGCTTTAACATAAATAGTCCAAGTTTTGAAACATTTTCTCCAAATATCAAGAGCTACCTTGAGAACCACTGTTTGTACTCATTTTAATGCATTTTTCATGCTGATTCCACATATGGTCATGAAAATGTACAATTCTGAAATTCTGCAGTCGACACCCGCGTGGAAAGAATAAGATGAATTTAAGAACAATCATTTTAGTGTTTTAACTGATTTAGATGTGAATAAAACTCTTCAAAATATTAAAATTTGCAATACATAATGCATTTTCATTCAAATGTATATTTCATAAGAAATGTACGTTCGTTAGGTATCTGAAATTTTAGCAAAATGTATTAATTTTAGTTTGCTGAACACAAGAAGTGTTTTAGGTAATAATTTCCCATGTTTAATTCAATCAAAGTTTGAATTTTAATATCACAGACAATGAAAGACATCGCAACCTTGGGAAATGTAAATTTACCGCTAAAATATCTAACATACTCAACAGTCATGGCAGTCGGCATGTCAGGAAGTGGGCGATTGGCAAGACATCCCCTTGACATTTTACTTATTCCAAATCATCTGTTTGATTAACAAACTGAGCTAAACATAAATTGAACTGAACAGATTTAAAACGTCGGTATCATATAAAAGATCTTCGCCCTATTTTGTTGCACTATTGAAAGAGCATTTTCGGTTTTCATTAATTCATTAGTAATGTATTTCTTAGCTATCTATTAATATCTTTTATAAGTTTAATTTATTATTATTATTATTTGCTACTACGCATTATTATTATTAATCTTCATTTGAATATTACTGTATACTCGTTTGGAATACAGGGATACTGCACAGGGATTACGTCCTTCGGAGGGGAGATGCCCCTGTTGTCTGTTTTGTTCCCCCGCCTTCTAATCCAAATTGCTTCTCTGATCGTTGATCATCAGTAGCTACTCTTCAGACCATGTATCGTCGCCGCGCCGAGGGATGCGAAAATAAAAATAAGGAAAAACAATTGCGAAGTAGCGGCTAATCCCGCGGGAAAAGTGGATCCCAATGTTCATTCTGAGTCTAAAGTCTAAAACTAGTAAGTATTGTTGGATTTGGCAATCAAATAAATGATAAACTTTAATTCTACAATCCTAGAAATACATCTATTTCATGTCTTAAGACTGTTTCTGACACAGGCTCATTTCTTGCCAAATATACTTAAGATGCATTCACTTGCCAATTCTTTCCAAACACTATTTAATCCATATTGCAGTTCACTGTACTATTATAAATATCATGGTATATTTATCAACAACAATCAAAAAGCATAATTAATGTTTCAATTATTAGAATGTATTTTTGATCTTGACCGGAACTTGGCAGAATATCTTACACTTAAACCACCTGTTACAGAGGAGATTGGCATTTGCCGGGATTTGAACTGACCATCTCCCATTCATGGTTGCCAAATTTCGTAAATCCCCTCTCCTTTCTGTAAACAATGTATGAATGTGTGTGTTTCTGGTGTCTTCAACAAAAAAAGTTTTGATATATTTTCTCAAAATATTAACAGCTATCTCAAAAACCATTGAGCCAATACTGGGCGTGTTTTTACGAATCGTAATGCATTTTTCATGCTGATTCATTATGGTCATGCAAATGTATATATTCTTAAGAAAGAAGAAAAGAAACTTTGAAACTTGTCGGCTCTACAAAGAGACACTTGTACCAAATTGATATTTCAGTTCCAGTCGGTTCTGGTAAGACTTGGAACTGGCTCAGTTCCCTCTGATCGCGACGTCCAAATTGCGAGAGCATCAGGCTATTTGACTGGTTGGAATTTTCCCATGGGTATAAACTAGAGCTATTAGGTACGACTATCCATCAAAATGCAACAGAAAAGCCACTTCAGATGACCTTGAAGTAATAAACGAACCTCTAACCTTCCATGCTCTAACCATAATCAGTCCAGGATATGATAGAAAGGTGCCAAATATGGAACAGGAATATTGCATAATAATAACTTATTTATTAGGACATCGGTTCAGCTGCACTGCATTCCATGTGATAAGACATACTAAGCCTAGAAATCTACAAGGTCAGTCAATGTTTGCATAAATGTATCCAGTTCATGCGTCCTATCCTTTACTGTGGGAGGTACTGTTCTGATTTGCTTAATTTGGCCCTGGCATTCTGATAGAAATGTGATTGCTTGATAGTTCACCACACGCTGCTGCATGTATAGCCAAGGATTTACTTTCCATATTTGGTGTTGGGACTGATAATATTAAATTCCAGTGGACTCAGTGAATATAAATATAGTGAGGAGAAATGTGCTAAACACAGGAAAGTTTGAAATTGCTCTACAGGTATAATACTATACAGTCACTACTCGCTACTGTGATGATACACCCCTTATGCTCATACATTTGTGTGACTAATAAAGACAAATGGCGATGCTTGCCTATGCCAATGAAACATAAAGTACCTTTAAGTTGACAAGTTAATTCAAGATACGTTCTTTTGCCACAAAAGGACCATGCATTGTGGTCATTTGACTATTACTTGCTGCTCATTTAGATTCTCTCGTAGTTGGATACAATAAAACCCATAAATATAGCTGAGTAACAATGCACAAAGGAATGAACTAGTTGAAAAGGTTTACCAAAAGAGGTCCTTTTGCTATTATTGCATCCATGTGACTCTTGACTTTTAGGCTACTGGTTATTACGCATCCTGAGCACATACTACCATACGTAATGTACGTGACCGCCAATTTGTGAACAATATTACAACCAACATGGGAGTTAACCTACTTGTTAAGGCGTTAAGGTGTCCTATCTACCAACATTACATCACATTTCTGCTGTACAATCACTGAACCAATATTAGGCTTGTTTGTACTCATTTGGACACATCTTGCAATTGGAAATGGATTATCCAAATATGGTCATGAAAATCTAAATTTCGGGACATTCATTAAAAGATAGGGGTTACGTAATACTTGTCGTTTCTACCATACATACACGAACACAGTGTGTTAACCCACTTCTTACACTAAACCTGGGATTGTATGACCAGACTGATCGTTTATAACGTCCGTGTTTGAGTTATAAATAAGCAAGCTTTGCAGAAATTCTTTTACGATGAGAATAACATCATTGGGTAAGTCAACTTACAGTGTATGTGACTTGGTAATGCTGTATAGCGATTCGTGATGACATTTACCATCAGGCCTTAACTATTTTGGAGGTACTAGCGCTGTAGCGCATTTGAATTAACGATAAAGTAAGTACAATGCTGAAGCATATACATTACATTATTGACAACGTTGGTAAACCCAACTGTTACAGTCACTAAATTGGCCCAGGCCAAAATCACCTGCTTCCGAGTTCACTCAACATCAAACACGCAAACACACTGTTTAATATAATAGAACAACTTATAATTATTTATTAATTAGTGCAGTATGGCTGTCAGTGTCAATGAAATTACAATATAAGATCATACAAGAATTAAACTTAAAATTACTTAATATTCCTTTTTGCTATGGTTACTTATCTAAGCCTGGAGATCTTGATTAACTAGATACTAGAAAGGAAGCTTCATCCTTCAAAGGATAGTTTTGAAGAAATGTATCCTTACTCAGTCTTAGTCACTTATCTGTTGGTGAGACATAATGTCAAAGGTCATAACACAAATTGTGTGCATTTCCGCTCCCAAAAATATTGATGTTTTGAACAACGGTTGGTATCAATTTTTCATTAGATTGCAGCACCGCCCAGTGCTCGAAACTTTAACATTTATCTCTGCCAACTAAATCACCTTGAATTCGTCATCAATTGGCACCGGAAATCAAAGTAAAGGAAATACACCATGCCAACTATAAATTACACTAAATCTTGTTATTTGTTACTGCATATTATATCAACTACTGGATTTTGTTTTTCATCCATGCAATTACGTAAGTGTATATGTATGCATTTGTTATTGAGTAGTCATTCAAATATTCATAAGAATCAGTGACAGACTTCGTGACATAAGTGTTTATTATATATACTTACAATCCCGCTTACAATATCATTATTATAGTGCATTTCAAAGTGTAATACGAAAATGGAATCATTATCATCAACAAAAAATTCTGATCTTGCACAGTCATGACACTTTATACCGATATCGGTATGTCATCCATCCGTTATTATATCATGCCTTTATTATGATAATCGCCTTTGTGAGCCCTTCTCCGCTATGAAGTCAGACTAAACTCTCAGTTTGCAGCCATCTAGATTTCCATCTCTAGATTCCCGACAAGATAGGGCAGATATTAGGATGAGCATCTCCTATACATGACATAGAAGGTGGTTATCTCTTTAAGCTTAAGGGCTTACGTATTAAGATGTCCAAAAATACGGGTCGTTGTTGAGACTTCATTGAATATTTGTATTCCACTTCCTTGACATTCCCTGTCCGTAAAGCATGCAGTTTTAAAAGTAGTTTTGCTAGCTCTATGATTTATAACTTCGCTTCAAATAGATATGAGAGAGAACAATGATTCATATTGTCTATGCATTAATGTTTTTGGCTGTTCTTGGCCGTTTGTTTGAAACACACCGTTGTTAGTTGTTACGCATTGAGTTCAACTTCGGTTTGGCAGTGTCCCTGACAGTCCTAAATATTAGGACCGATCCATTTGACTCATTTAGTTGCTTAGTTAGTAATTTCTATTATGTTTTTATTCAGAGTGTTTATGTTACTATAAACATGATAAAACTTAGAAAGTCTATTTTCTTGCACTCAAAGATTTCCACGTACATACAAATGCATCAAAATACATCTTTGATTGTGTCAACATGTTAAAGATCGCGCGCGTGCCACAAAATAATTGTAACACAACTGACATGACTGACGCACAGCAGTCCTGCAGAGCATAGAAGTATTAACACTACTGTGCTGCTTGTGTGGTTTATGCTACATGTCTGTCATTATAGCAAAATGATGACTAAAGTTTACAAACGTGACAGTTGACATCGACATTGAACTTGAAATCAAACTTTGAATAATTCGACATTTTAATGTGCCGTATGTGATTTCATGATCACGTGTAGGCCTATCTACGTGTAGCCATGTTGTTGTGGCCTTTATGACATTTGGAGTATTCATGTACAAATCAAACAATTTAATAAAATTAAGGCACGTACAATACCCGACGTATGTCTCTATACGGTATTTGTACACTAACATGCAAAGGAAATTGTTAAGGCAAAAACGGGATCTAAGTGAAGACCCAAGACATCGCCTTTTCTCTGCTTGAAGTCTTTAAGAGCAGACGCACGCAAGGCAATTTTTTTTTCACAAAATCAGAATTGTCATCGTTATTGGTTATATTATGCAATCTTCGTGCATTTGTATGCGTACAAATTGCCAAGATTACCGTGTGACACTACACAAATTTGAATACGAGTTTTAGCTTATTTTATAAGTCATGTATACGCATCGCATAGTATGTCTTGTGTATGCGCAACTCAACTGTATTTTGCATATCCTGAGCAACTATGTCGGCCATCTTTTCCGTTTGAACTAAACCCTGCTTTTCTTAACTATAATTACGTTTATCAGGTCTTAGCTTCTTAATGCTCTTTCGAGTTCAATCAACTCTGTAGTTTGGGGTCTTTGCACGGTTTAAACTTGTGACATTAAAAGTTCAAGACCAAGTGTTTGTTTTTTACATGCAATTCCCTGCTCAATTTAAGAAATTGGCCGTGGACGAACGGATACGTAGCTCTTATATCATCAAGGAATGCATTGAAGTTTGTGTTTATGTGTTGTTGCATTTGCTGGAAAGCGTTAAAAACAAATCTGTTTAAAAGGCTGCGCACCGGTGACTCTGGGCATGCTTGGAGTCATACAGGATGGTCATTTAGTAAGATTGATACCAATGTGATTACAGTTAGTGCTTCATCTTGTAAACCTTTTGGCTACACACTATTTGTATAGTAAGGCTTAAGTTATAGCAGGAAAGTTGAAAAAGAAGGAGGAAGAACGGAATTATATCCTTGAGATAATCCCGTAGGTTATCCTGTCGCACCTATTCATAGTCCTTTATTCTCAAGTAGTTACACATCTACTTGAAAGTAGCCTTTGATGTGATGTGCCTTGCCGACTACGGTTGATTAATTTTCACTCCAGAATTGAAACCATATCCAATGTTTCTATAGATAATTCCTTGAAAGTATGACACGTGTGTGTTAAGTACCTGATGTTGCTCTGCAGGGATACCGCACGTGGATACTATAAGAAAGAAATGTAGTTTTGTAAAGATTCCAAAAAAATCCGCCCATTTTGGAATATATATTAATTATTTAGGAGAGTGTTTTAGGATTTTGTTAGAAACGGGATGATTTTTGATCATCTATATTTTATTGTTTTAATGTATTTTCCTGTCATTTCCTGCAAACCTAATAAAGATATTTTGATAATTGAAAATAGTCTGTATCATAAATCATAGAGGTTGAAAACGTAACCAAGCGTGCAAAATTATTATTTGCCATGGAACTTCGGTCATATTTTATTTGAAATAAACTGGATGTTAGGATCTGCATGCATGGTATGCATGGTATTGATGGTATACAGACACTGACCTTTCCCTAAAACCAGTAAGCAGCAACTTGTGTATCACACCCGTCATGGGTTCGAACCCTTTTGTTGTATTTTATTGTTAAACCTAAATAGCGTGATTGCTTTTGAATGAGCGGCAACACACATATTTTGTTTGAGGATAGCTGGATCTATCTCCTTCTTTTACATCTTCTCTGGTTATAGTAAGCATGTACACGCACCCCTACATCTTATTTTACCAATTTTCTGCTCTCAGCGCTATGCCGTTTAAATGTTTTCATGTCGTAAAGCGGTATTCACGTAACTTGATAAATAACTGTATAGGCATTTATACAACCTTACATCTTATTTTACCAACTTTATTTCACTGCTACCATACACGATATAGGCCTATCCATTTGGCAGCCAACAAACGGCGCCTGTTTGACTACCCCTTAACAGCTCCCCATTATACACATGAGTGGAGTGGTACAAACGAGATTAAGTGTCTTTCCAAGGATACATCACGTTGGCCCTGATGGGATTCGAACCCACAACCTCGTGGTCACATCATGAGCGTAACGATTTTTAGGCTCCGTGCTTGACTCACATGCAGTTCATGAGCTGCATGTAAAATGACATTATAAACATTCAAGGGGGTACTACACCCCTAGCCAATTTTGTGCCTATTTTTGCATTTTTCTCAAAAATAATAGCGCATTGGTGACAAGTAAGATAAGTATATTATAGGGGCAAGGACTACAACTACTGCACTGAAAATTCATCAACTCAAGGCAAGTAGTTATTGATTTATTGATCAAATATTGGTTTTCCCTCATTTTTGACTGTAACTGAAATAAAATGTCCAGTGCATCAGTAGTTGTAGTCCTTGCCCCTATAATATACATATCTTACTTGTCACCAATGCGCTATAATTTTTGAGAAAATGTACAAATAGGCACAAAATTGGGCAGGGGTGTAGTACCCCCTTAAAGCACCTTATATTATAAATCGGATAACTTCACAATACGTCTATTCACTGTAGTAATACCAAGTCAGGACTATACTTCTTTCATAAAATGACATATAACTGTACCTAAACTTTCATAAACCAACATTGAGGTGAAGGATAATTTGCAAGACTTTCCTTTGTCAAATATTTACTTCAAAAACAGCGTCTGCGTCTATATAGTTATAAAAAAACGTTATGCAAATAATGGCATAATAATGGCAGTTTTCTTGTCACTCCAGTATGTTCTTTGCATAGCGTGCTATTTCTCAAACATGGCATGGAACGTACAACTTTGCTCAAAAGATTAAACTTTCACTTGATATCGATCTCGCATTTAGTTCGTTTACAATTTGGGAGGAATAGAGTTTAAGAAAATATATATGTATATGCCTACATGTATGTTCAAAAAGTTACAAGAAACCTTCACAAGGATATTCCTTAACTTCCAATTTAATTCATTCATTGTACACCCAAATATAGGCCTATACAATTCAACTACTAAAGCAGGCCTATATAATCTAAACCTTTTAGCCTATATTCATGATATTATATATGTATGGAAAAACTTAACTCCATTATGCTATTTTCAAAATAATTTTCAAAAACACCGAGAGTAACATTTCCCGGGGAATATTTCAGACATTGGACATTATATTATTGTAACTACTGTTGAAAAACGACTGTTAAGGGACGCACCATTTGATACTCAGGGGGGGGGGGGTAGGAAGTTAGGGTCGGGGGAAGAAATTTTTTTCGCCGCCAAAGGCGGCGAAGTTTGTTTTTTTTCGCCGCCAAAGGCGGCAAGTTTTTTATTTTTTAATTTCATGCATTATACACAGTTAGGTGGGGAAGGTTTTTTTTTTTTTAGTGTTGGTGGGGAATGTTTTTTTTTGTTCATGTAGTGGGTGAAGTTTTTTTTTTTTGAAACTTCCTACCCCCACCCTGAGAATCTAATGGTGCATCCCTAATGGAGCTTAGCTTTGAGATTTCCTATTCATGAACAAATTGAACCGATAAAATTCATTACGGAAAAACAGATTAAGACACTTTAATCAACAAACCGGACCCGTTTTTTAGTTTTATGTTGCCATGGTTGCTATGGTGAACTCGTTCACAAATTCACGTCCTTTTTATAATGCTGATATAAACCGGCACCAAGGAAGGGCACCCCTGCAAGTGCAAGTCCGTAATCACGTGCCTATTATCTATAAATAATCATGTGATACTATACTATGACATAAATTCCGTTAGAAAATATTAAACCATGAAATGATTCAACAATATATCCCTGCACGACTCTTAAAATATGACTCATTTATCATATATCGATGACCTATTTATTTTCGACAAAATTTTACCAGGTTGTGCATGACCTCTGAATGATGTTTGCAACGTGATATATGAGTGCTACGAACATTCGTATCGGCATAAACATGATAAAGAGTAAAAGTGCGTGTCATTTGATTTATTTTTGATTGGAATGATTTTATGATTTCAATTTCCAAAGACAACCCGGAAAGATGTGTCTAAATTATAACAACTGTTCCTGTCATGGGCAATCATTATTTAAAGTTCTTTAAAGTGAACTTAAGGGGGTACTACACCCCTGGCCAATTTCGTGCCTAGTTTTGCATTTGTCTCAAAAATTATAGCGCATTGGTGACAAGTAAGATATGTATATTATAGGGGCAAGGACTACAACTACTGCACTGGAAATTCAGCAACTCAAGGCAAGTAGTTATTGATTTATTGATCAAATATTGGTTTTCCCTCATTTTTGACTGTAACTCCACAACTGTTGTCTGTGTTGAAATAAAATTGCCAGTGCAAGTTGTAGTCCTTGCCCCTATAATATACATATCTTACTTGTCACCAATGCGCTATACTTTTTGAGAAAAATGCAAAAATAGGCACAAAATTGGGGAGGGGTGTAGTACCCCCTTAACTTTTCATCCATTTTGCACGCACTCAATGTAGGTACATAAAAATGTAAAATAATGGTATGAACGAAACATGCTTCGAAAATAGCCCTGGCAAAAGCTTGAACATCTCACGTAATGATCCATTTATGATCGTGAGTGTGTGCCTCCATAAGGTCTCCAACACTTTGTTGCTTTTGAGACCAAACCCTGCTTTTGAGACCAACCCCTCAAATGAACGGCAAAACATTAATTGTTAACCTCTTCATAAAATGTCAATTTCTAATATAATAGGTTAATTAAAAATTGTTTTCCATTAACAAATTTTATTATTTTATAAATATTAGCTTAGAAACTCTACCATCTATCATGTCTACTCTAAGCAAAGTTTACATATTCGCAGTTGGCCATTTCTACATGTATATTATTTGCCCCTTTCCCCCTGAACCCTTCCACCACAACTACCTAGTTTTCAACTTTCACCAAACCATTAATGTTGAATTATAATTGAATTATATTATTTTGATGCCCAATTTCGAAAAAAAAAATTAAAAAATATACCCGAGCTGAGTCCAAACGTTCATTACAAAAATGATTCTCAAGATTTGTTTCTAAAATCATTACTTATAACCAGTGTTGTAGTCGAGTCTCGTCATCCGAGTCCGAGTCCGAGTCCGAGTCCTTGGTATCCGAGTCCAAGTCCGAGTCCGAGTCCCTGCCAATTTCTGATGTCCGAGTCCGAGTCCGAGTCCTCAATGTTCGAGTCCGAGTCCGAGTCCGAGTCCTTATCAAATTCAAACCCCGGGGTTTCACCAATACTTTATCAACGTATAGCCTATACTTAACCAGAATTTTAGTTCTATATTATTTTCTTGTAAATACATAATTTGCTAGTCCCACCATGCATGCCTAGTATTGTTTTGGGGCTGTGCAATAATTATGCTGAGCCCGGGGAGGGGTGAAATTGCCAAAAATGCTTATCCCTTCTCGGCCTGCCAAAATCGTTTCCCCTCCCTACCTGCCAAAAATCTTTGCACCCCTTTGCATATGCCATTTTTTGGGGATCCCAATTTACAAACCTTAAATGGTTTAGATAATTATGTTTCGAGCGCAGCGAGTAGGGGAATCTGTATTATGTAAGCGTTTCTGTACTGTTTTCTAAGCCTTTTTAGAGCGTTTTATATTAAAGAAAGGTGCCCCATATGTGCCCAAAATTGCAATTGCTTGTTCCCCCCTCTCGGCTTGCCAAAAATTGCTTCCACCCTCCCTTTCGATCGGTCAAAAAAATTTTACCCTTAGGTAGACCTTGGAAACACAGAGTATAATCACAGACTCACAGTAACTTATTAGGCTTGTGTTTTACTAGAGGCAAAAGGGGTCCTTTTCAGGCTCTCCATTTGCATCATGCTCCAGTTCATTGAGCCTAACACTCTGAAAATTGTAGGTCTTTAGCTCAAATTTTGAAATATTTTGAATTTGTTAGCTCCAAAGCCTATAATTTGGCCCAACTTTAGTTCATAGACCTCCACAAAAATGTTGAAATTTCAGTTCATCAAGCCCCTATTTTGCCCCCAAATCAGTTCTTATAGTTCCCAAAGTTCGGCGCCGCACACCCCTACCAAAATTTAACTTGAGTGCCCCAGAGTATTATTATTATTCATGTACATTCTGGACTTGCGTCTAACAAAGCAGTCATGTCAAAACAAACGAATATGATTAAAATCCATTTAACCAATTAAACATATAACTGAAAGCAATCTTGCTTTTGGATTGTAGGCCTACTTTTATTTACAAATGAATTTATTTGCATGTAAAACTACTTAAATAATAATCATGTGATGTGATCATAAGAAGTTTACAATGAACGAAAATAAAAGACCTAAAAGACCCTATTTTGCCGGACTCGAGGAGGACTCGAAGCCGAGTCCCCGAGTCCTTGGGGTCCGAGTCCGAGTCCGAGTCCAAGTCCTTAGCTTCCGAGTCCAAGTCCGAGTCCGAGTCCTTGAAAAAAGGACTCGAGTCCGGACTCGAGTCCGAGTCCGAGTCCCGAGTCCTCCAACACTGCTTATAACTTGCAAGTCTGCAAGATATCATAATTTTAAAATCAAATTCGTTTAATTGAAGTCAAGTCAAATTCGTTTTGAGTTTTGTAAAGAAAATAATTATAACAGACTACGTGTTTATCATTGCCACCACGTGCAAAGAATTAACTCAATTTTCAAACCAATTTCACGAATCGTCAGGTGTAAAAACCGCGCGAAACCTTCGCTAAGCAACCGAAACATCACGTTCTCAAAGCCCGTCGGCCGCCTTACGGGATTTTCTCCTTAGAATACCATAATGGTCGGGGCGTTATACGACTCGTTTTTTTCTAAACCCATTTTCTGGGCATGTGTGAGATAGTCTTTCAAATCCCTTTGTCCACCGTCGTTGCTATAGTGTTGTTTCACTATGATCCACAACATGCTCATCTATCAGGGCACAGTTCTTAACCCCAATACATTTATACATTCATTGAATGACCTTAGAAAATTTGGGTACAAAAACTCATACTCTGCAACTTGAGGTCAAATTTTACACTATGAGTATTTTTTGAGGTTATTGAACTATGCCATTGGGATGAGGCCATTGTGGTCCACAGTGTCTATACCGATGTCTAGACGCGGGAAACTATAAGCTTTTGCTGTCTGCTGAGACTTAGAGGTAGATTGAATTGTCTTATTCATTTTTGAAAACGTCAAACGTGATATAATGTACAAACTTTGGGTTTGACCTGCTTCTATACGAATAAAATGTAGTCCAGTTTGATGAATAAAAATGTAATCCAGTTTGATGAATATGCACGTGTGCAATTAAATTACCTATGATACTAGTTAATTATACCAATGTAATTTTGTCAAAATATGCAAAAACGTTTAAGGGTATACGATGTAGGCCTATTGTTGGTCGAAGCTGCAGAAAAAAAAGGAGTTCACAGCATCTTGCGAATAGTAGTGAGCTTTAGCAAATATGGCATTGCTCAATTCATAGCGAGCGTGTAGAAGAATTCAAATACATGTATCACAGATATACTTTTGTAGGTCCTGTGGTTCTTGAGTTATGTTGTTAAAGAGGGCTGAAACAACAACACTTTAGTAAAACGTACATAACTCATTAACAACAATAAATTAAGCAAGTTTTCAAAGTATATGATTTGTAGAATAAACTTTTGCAAAACACCAAAGTATTATTTTTCAATAATATATTAATTCAGTAAATGAAAATCGATTTTTTTTGGCTGCTTTGACATAAATACCTCGTATACCCTTAAGCTGATAAATTGACCATTACCAGGTATAAATATTATCATTTCAATCCTAACAATCAAATTAAATGAGACATATGCGTGTTATTATTAATGCATGAAACCCTTTAATGAACTTCTTCTGTCAAATGAGAAAAATATCCACTTAATTACAGTAATTGAACTTTCACCTTTATCCATATTTTATGACAATAATACAATGTATTGTAAATGGTGTTTTAACCACACTCTTTTTATTGTTACTGTTTTCAGCCATATTATATATGTAGCTAAATCCATGTACACATTGCACCTGTATCCATTATGGATGGTGTGTGTTGGCTAAATCTTTTTAGTGGTTTCTTTTTTTTCACATCCCTGATTATATCTTCCCTGCAAACACAAAATGTACTTACAACGTTATAAACGTACATATTTTGGTTTTATTCAAACATTTTAATAACATTTAAATGTCAGGTTATATGAAAAAACAACAACATTTTACATATGTTGTCAAAATGTTTTTTCTAAAATAAGAATGTTCTGCATTCAGTTGTCAAAAAATGTTTTTTGGAATGTTATTTGCTGGGTTAATTACATCATGGTAATTATGATAATCAGTTTTCATCTTCTCAACAGTTTAATAATGTTGTGTATAGCCAATCCACGTAACACACCACTGTTGTTTTTTCCATAGCTTGTAAAATATAAATACAATTTACATAATATATCAACAAATATACATGTACACAAAATGTATGTGGGAAAAATTTGAGCTTGCCTTTTTCCCATGTTTATCAAGCCAAACCATGCGAACTGTCTTCTGATTGTGAATAGTATGACGGCGAAACTATGACAATTTATAACTGCTTTGAGATTCCCTTGTTTACAGCAATAGCAATCTTAAGTATTTCTTTAATAATAAGATTATGAGTAATAACGATTTCAGTAATCATGATGATAGGTGATTCCTAGTCCCATGAGTATATTGTCAGCTATTTTAACCTTTATCTACATTTGGGTTATGTTTGTTGTATGTATAATGGTATAGTATTGCTGACGTCAAAATATAGAGAAACACCTTTTTACGATGACGGGACAAAAATCAATGTTGTGTAGCAAACCGGTTCAACTTTCTTTTGTCCATGTTCACGCAAGCCTTACAAATATATTGTCATTTGAACAATGGGCATTTAAGTGCCTAACTTGGGGCCAAGTTTACCAAGACAGGCATTGGACACAACACACGTACATTTACCATTCGTTTCTTTACACCAAAGATACATATGTACTCGTATAAAGAACCATACAACCAGTACAGGTACAACGCTTATTTTGCAGGCAATGTAAGTGAATGGCTGAATACCGTAATTGAGTACATTCAGTCCAAGATGTCCTTACAAACAGGTATAATGCCGTGCGTTCCAATTTGGGCCCTGTCGCCTCGTAATTTGACATATTTTTATGCGAATTTCCACGAATAGACCCCCTATGCAAAATTGCATATGAATATGGACCTTATGGCCCAATTTGGAAACACATTCGCACAAAAATAGAAATTGTTGTTAATCTATTATCTAGACGATTTTATAATTCTAAGGCATTTAATCAAATTTGATATTATAATATGTATACGCCTACATGACTGTTTGCCATTACACATTTGACTGAACTATACACCAGTGGAAATAATCTCAATGCCATTACAAGTTCGAATGAATTAGACCTACATGTATAGATGAGGTGACCTCAATGTTAAAGGCAAGGGACTGGTATATCGATATGCTCGAGTGAAGCCCCATGCAACCACTAGTATGTTCAATAACCTTATTGTGATGTGGCGGGAGTTTTAAAAACACGAGCCCTGAGCATAATATGATGCGCGCGCATACTGCCCAGGCAAAAAACAATGGAAATTGTGACGCTCCTCGAATCTGGAGTAGGCAAACCTTCTGCTCTATATTGCCTGGGCTTTGGTATCGTCTAACACTGAATCAGTGTTTAGAGTGAATTATCACTAGAAATACTTTAATTTATGAAAAAAAGTGACTGAAATCAAAACCAAATAAATAAATACTTTAATTCCTGGTATGAGACAAGAAATATATGATTTTTTAAGTTCAGGTGAACTTTTCAAAAGCGGAAATTGAAGAAATATAAATATACTGAAAAGAGAAATCTGCACCATGCATGTTCATGTTGATATGACGTATGCTGTCAAATCAAGTCAATGTTGTCTCTATTGCTAAGGAAGCTAGTCATCATTGCAAATTACCCCATACGCGGTACCTCATGCTTTCTCACACCTCGATAAATTCAGACCTCCAACTGCAAAAACAAACGTGGCCTATATAGACCTAACAAGCCTTTGCTTACACAGACGGAACACTTGGTAAATTATTTCTTTGCTATTACCGAATGTCAAAAAAAAAAAAATCTGCTATCGTCTATAAACCTACAATGTATAATGACTGAATAAGCTTGTATAATGCCTTTTATTGGAAATAAGAGACAAATAAAAGCATTTTGATGTAAATTCTCACTAATTTATTACAATGACTAATTGGTATAACCGTATAACAATTGAATGGACATATTATTGAGTATTCAATTATTAAAATGTCATCATTTATATGAATGCACTGTTCTTGATGTTTGGTGGGGTTTTTTTTGGGGGGGGCGGGGTGGTTTTTTTTAGGTTTTTTTTCTTTGTTTTTTCTTATTGTTCACATATCTTCCAATATTTAATTCTAATTGTAAAAGAGCCAGATGTCTTTCTTTGCGTCTAATGTTTCTGTCTGGAAACGATGTATTAAAAAAATGTGATGCGATCAAGCAAAATCAGTCGGAACTCGGGAATATTGATTTTGAGATATTGCCAAAGAAAGGAAATATTTCTTTATGTTTCCTCTTGTTTTGGAGACTCTTTAATTGCTGTTACCTTTGGAACTGGTTGCTCAATTTCAATGGGGTTTTCTGCAAAATGCAGCTATGTAAATGCTTTTTACTATCCTATAAGAAACTGAAAATTTGATATTTCCGAGTTCCGACTGATTTTGCTTGATCGCATCACAAATATTGCTATACTAGTAGTAAGGCCTAGTACTTGTTTGCGTCATATACCCTTATCATGCCGATGTCAAAAAGTTCAATATATTGGAAATGATAATGTTCACCAAAATGTTGAGAATTGTCTAGTTTTTGTCATAAAACAGGAAACACTTCTAGACAGGAGACAGAAAAACAGTCAAATACATATCATTAGCATTACACAGTCTTATGAACATGGTGTATCGAATTACAAATCAAGAGAATAAAATGTATCACTGTCATATTGAACATACGGGAGAAAAAATATGTCAATTGCAACTTGAAGAAATGATCAGTCGATATGGGAATACACTATGGACCACAATAGCCTCATACCAATGGCATAGTCCAATAACCTCAATTACATAATCATAGTGCAAAATTTGACCTCAAGTTGCAGAATATGAGTTTTTGTACACAAACTTTCAAAGGTCATTCAATGAATGTACAAATGTATTGGGGTTTAAGAACTGTGCCCCTGATAGATGAGCATGCTGTGGATCCTATTATTCCTAGTGATATATATTGCCAATTTCATGAACACACACTGTACGTTTTGTGCTCGACATATTTGTGAAATTATGTAGCTTTTTTAAAAACCATTTCCTAATTAGATTTGTTTCCAGTATTTCGCGTCTTGGCAATGCTTAAGCTGTCATACATGCAATTTTTGCTTTAAAAAAATCATAAAAAAGAGGGAATTAAAATTCTTGATTTGTTTTGCATTTGAGGTCATTCTCTCTGAGATCTTATTCTGTCATTTTAATTTAACCGCTTTCGTGTTACCTGTGAATTAGAGTTACACTCCAATATGTATTTTGTAATTACGACAGAAAGAAACCCATTTGTCTTTATTTGCTCCAGGGATTTCTCTATCATTGTCTATTTGTGCTGAGATTTGTTGCAATAAAATGTCTGCTGTAAATGCTTTGAGTGCATATAAAATATGGAAGTAAAATGCACATGTATGGAAAGTCTGAATATAAATGCTAAGTTTCGTAAGAACTGTCGTTGAGATCAAGAAATAGTTCAAACAAGTTTATTTATTAATCTATTTATTTATTAAATTTATTTATTAAATTTAAATCAAATTACTAGTATATAACTACAATAAAACCAGTTGCTTACATTTGAATTTATATAATACACTATAAAATTTGTTTTTTGCTTTGTTTTTATCTTTTTATTTTGAATGGCTTATAACAGATGTACTACTAAATGAACCGTATACCATTTTATTATATCGGGGTGTGCATGTGTGATCTGTGCCAAATAAAGTGAAGGTGTGTCCATCTGTATAATAAACACCATTTACATTGTATAGATATAGCCAGGTTGGAATTCCCATACAGAAGTTGTCAAGATATCGATCGATGTAATAATTATACTTGTACATAGTGATGTGATCAATCAAAATCGGTCGAAACTCGGAAATATAAAATTTTCAGTTTCTTATTATAGGATAGTAAGAAACATTAACAAAGCTGCAATTTGCAGACAAATCCATTGAAATTGAACAACCAGTTCCAAAGATATGAGCAATTAAAGAGTTTCCAAAACAATAGGAAACATTTGGCTATATCTCAAAATCAATATTTCCGAGTTCCGACTAATTTTGCTTGATCGCATCACATATTTACCATGGACTGAAAATTATTTGTACCATACTTTGTGTTTCATTAATTGTATTTCATAACTACCCGGTAGGTACTTATCATAATTATCGATAACCATCCATGATCACATCTCTTCAATGCAACATCAGAACATGTTTTTTTAAATGCTTTTTTAATGTCATCTCGGTATAAATATCTGATATCATTATTATTGTACCATAGTACGCATGGTACGTGGTATCATTCACTGCAAATGTTGCAAATAATCTTAATTATTTGCAACAGGTGAGGATCAGAGCAACGAAATGAATGAATTTAACTCAATGTTAATTAAATTGTACTCATATTGAGTAAAAATGTAATCACTATTAACTCATTTTGCTATATTATTTTTTAACCTGCTTTATTTTGTTTTACTTATACTATTTGCAGTATGCATTCGTCCACAAATCAACAGTTTCAGTTTTACTGCAAATGAGTACATTGGAGGCCTATAATTTACCAGGGTTTTATTTTTTGCATATTATATTCGTCCTTATGTTGTTGTATTTTTCAACTGACAAAATACTTTTTTCATAACTTCCAAAATGGCCTAATACAAATATAGGCAATTTTCAAGTTTATACCCAAATTTGTTATCTAGAAGTGAGGGCCTTCTATTGTAATTGCTCAAAGATCACAAACACAGAACATGCGCGTTTCTCTCTAACTGTGTGTCAATTTTTAATATCTGGCCTGGATTAAAAATAGCAATATCATGGATCAGGTAAACATACATTGTGCACAATATTGACGTAAAAAACCCAGACAACGCCAATATCACGAGTGTATATTGTGATTCTTTGACAGCACAATATAAATGTCAATTTTTATACAAAACATCACAGCAGTACACGTCCATCCATCTTCTTGCGCGTTTAATGGATCAATAGGATTCTAATATCAAATGTATTTTTTACTTATTTTTCCACTCATAGAGATTTTCTTATTAAAACGAGTGGTCATTGGGGATTTTGCCGTCTATCAATCTATTACAGATATTAATATCACCTAAAATGTTTAAATAAACTAGATTTAGTCTTCTGCTTATCTGAAATTTCTGTGAATTGACCATGTTGACCTAGACAAAAGGAAGGACGGCTAATACGCTATACTTAATCCATCAAATTATAAATGACAAAAAACAATGACGTGTTGATTAATTGCATATCATCATTATCTAAAATGTATACAGGTGATCAGCTTCATTAAGCAATTCCAATAGACGCCTTATATTCTTATTTATTGAAATTATCGTCTTATTTAATATTGAAGTTGTGAGTTCACAGCCCTATAGAAGAGTCTGTGGTAGGTTGAACATGTATCTTAATAATTAAATTGCAGTTTGTCATTTAAGTTATCAATATTGGCATTACAAAAATATGAACAAATAATTTGTCCTTAATTAATTGGTACTATAATAGGCTAAACGATTTATTCGCATGGTATCTGATGAGATCAACAGGGATGCGTTTACTAGTACTTTAAAAGTTATAGCATCCATGTTGCGCAAATAGCGTATTTTTGAACGATTTTATGTATTTTTTGTACAAATCGTGGTTGTACTCAATTTTAGGAAACGCGGTTTTTGATCATCTTTATGATATTTGTGGTATGGATTTGATATGATCAGTTAATAAACACTTTTAAATAAATATTTCTGTTTCTTTATTTCTAATACCCAATTATGAACACTTTCGATAAATTTTAGTCATAATCATTTCCTAATTAATAAACAATTTCCTCAATACACCTTCGTAATTGTCACGAACAATAGCCCTATTGTATGTGTTGATTGGGTCGTCATATTTATACGGATGATGCCCATAATACACTGTACACTACCCCTAGTATTGTAGCGAACTCTTGACAAATAAGTATTGAAAATATCAATTATTATACAGCCATCTTCAATAAATGGGCTTCATAATTTGTTTAACCTACACATGTTGTTAGTAGAAACCTTTTATATCATAATTCATATGTTGACTTTGACTCGGTCTGTGTACATTAGCTACGGTCACTAGAATATAACCAACTCAAAGGAAATGCTATGCTGTTCGGTACAATATCCTAGGCACCGTTTTATGTGTGCATGTCTATAATTATACAAGTCACGCATATTTGTATACCGGTATTTGTAGCGCCTATTTGCAATGACATTATCCCATATTTGGCCCTATACTGTAACGAATAATGTGTTACAATAATAAAATAAATAAATAATATGGATTTAAAAATATATTTTCATTTTAATATTTATATGAAACACGTGAATTTCAAGATCACTTTGTATACGCGTGTTACGGTGTGTAGGCCTAATTCATATCTTGTATAACATTCATCGACTCTCTCAACCCCGGGACTGCTTAATAATAATATGAATATGCCGAGTTCAACGTCAAAACACGGTTTTTATTTTATCTACACGACGATAAAGAATTCGTATTTTGTATTCTCATTAACATGATTAAGGCAATACGTTTTTATAGGACGGTATCCATATGTATGCAGATTACAGTCACAATGCAGTATAGTATGAACCGTTATTCGCCGCCTAATTAGAATACATGTATCATGTATGTCTGTTGTTTATATCATTATAAGGTCCCTACTTTTATACATATACAACTACAAGGAAAGTGCCACTTTCCTGATGTACTAATAAAATCCAAGTTGCATTCATCCGATGTTGATATGATTAAAAAACAAAACAAATTGAGCTATTGTGTCTCGTTCTTCAAAAATTTAGTTTCAATGATATGGGAATTATGTCAAACCAGGCATGGAAGAATTAGAAACGCATTAATTAGGCTACTTTGATTAATCCTTCATTATCTGTTTATTGAAGCATGAAGGAAAGTAGGAAACAAACTTCTGAATCTATGCCAACACTCAACCTGCTTTCAGCAGGTCCCCATACATTAGGGTATAAAGAAAGGAAACAGCATACATGTAATATGCGATTTAAGTCACAAAATTGTATTCATATTTATATTTAAGTCACAGGAAATACAATTTTGAAAATAAATTTATAACCTGAAATCAAACCACTTTGAATTGTACGAAAGACATACTATTACTAGTATTTTCCATTTTCAGCTTGACGTTTGCTTTAGCGTGTAAATGTAATGTATGATATGAGATGTAATAAAAGAACAAAAAGCAAACAAATAAAATCCACTAACCGCGCAAAATGTAGGCTATATTATAAGGCTATGTTTCCTCATATCATATGCTATGTACATGTATGTCTACCGAGATTTGGAGGCCCCAAATAGGCAGCGTTTATTATCCACGTTGGCCTACTGTACTACAACATGAATTATTTTAACCTAAAGCACGATATCAAATATGTTGTAATGTAATTTTTTTTTAAATACTAGTGTAGCAAACCGGCAAATATATATATATAGGCCTAATAAGAACATGTGAAATGAAAAGAAATTGTACACTATCCATATCAGTGCTATCATTATAAACCATGATCTATGAACCACGACTGATAGATAGCTATAGAATATTATTAGAAGGTGTTACACGTTTAATACAGCTTCCTGTTCCCTTATACCTGATTAAGGGTCTGTCAAATCATGGTCAAATAACACTTCCGATTTCAGCCCGATACATTTTGTACACAGTACGTACAATTCGCGTATTAGTTCGTTATTTCTGGTGCAGGGCCATACGTGTACAATGTGTGTGCAATTAAGATAGAGTTTCAGGCAAATTTCATATTGGTTAAATTCTTTACAGATATATTTTTGAATCAATTGTATTTTACGATCAGTTTTATGTACAATTTGTCAGAAGAAAAAACCTAGTAAGGAATACATAATTATCATGATTATATCTGTAGCTAAATTTAAAATATAGGCATATTTTATGCTTTTCGGTCTTTTGTGAGCTGTCTACTATTAACTATTATGCTCTCATTTACTAGTTATGGGGTGTCGGGATATAATACTTAAATAGCCCTAACAAGCAGGCCTGTTAAACGGTTTTGTCATCCGTAAAAACTGATAGCGCCTCAAAGAATAACATTTTGGGAATTACAATTATACAACCAATTATAATACCAGCAATATGCCAAGTAAATTCCAAAGTCCAGTGTTAAACAATACCTTTAACAAGACAATTGGTAGTGTACCTGTTGTTTGCCTTTAACAAGTCAATTGTTTTCATATTGGTATTGTTTATGGCGTACCTGCATTGTTTGATTCCGAAGTTCAACATCACATTGAGTCAGTCCAGAGTTTTAAATTTAAGTCTGTACATCACAATGTACAGATATACCTGTTGCATAACATCCTGTATCAAAATGATTGGTATACTCAGTGCACTTCTGACGTATTTAATTGAAAAGCAGTGTAATGCAATACTTATCCACTTGAATTTGAAATGACCAAAATTTGTAGTTTTATGTCCTCTTGAAATGACCAAAATTCTTATCTTATACGAATTAATTATATTCGTCTTGGGCTTTTTTATAGGCCCTCTACAAAGTTGGTGGATCACAATGATGATAATAATTATGTTGCACTTTTGTAGTCTTGTGCTTATAAAGCACTGAAAAATCGTGTGTACCAAGTGCATTGTGATACAGCTTGCCTGAATTCGAATGCAATCAATACAGTCATAATGTATCTTGATTTTGAGCAATACTTGTATTCATTTCAAGGCACTTACCCCGGTCTCTTTGGACGAAGCAGCGTTGTTGAACTATCAGGCACTTGGTAGGTACTGGGAAAATCCCGAAATAGAGCCTCGTATTTCCCACTGGTGTGAGGCGGTTTGGGGATCTTTACATCTGAATGGTGACGTATATTATAAAAATTGGCATCAACTGGAAAACCAGGGGGTCTGGGATGATTTTCTGCGTTGAGTAGTTCATGGACATTAGTCCTCGGTTTGGTGAAATTGTTTAGGTCAGTTGCCCCAGATGACCTGGGCAGCTTATCTGAATACTCTTTCCCGGGTACGGGGGCACCACCAACCCCAGTATAGTTTTGTTGTGGTGACCCTCCAGATCTGGAGGCACTTTTGCCTAACTGATGACGTAATAGACCATTAGCACCCCAGATGGGTTGGTCTTTGTCGCCGACATCTCGTCGGGCGTGCATTTCAGCTTCATTTCGAGTTCTGAAATCATCAAGTTGATTGACTGGTAGATGATATCTATCGTACAACGCCGAAAGGGGTTTGACACCACTCTCCATAAGGAGCATTACCCCTGTTAATGTACATAATGCAGCTAAAACCACAATGATTCTCTGTTTCAGCTTCATCCCCATATTATTGTATACCAAAATTAATTTGAAGTTTGACTTGCCTAATCAGTTACAGGACAAGTTAGCATCACCTAACATGCATTTCTGCGTGTTTGAAAAAAAAGGTGATTATCAGGAACTGTCGTCTGCTACAAAAATGCAAAGAACGGTTCCCGCCAATATATTTATGTACAAATGACCAGATTATGATCAAAGACTGCGACGAAGATCTCCTAATCCACTTGCTCAGGTAGGTAATACACCTGTGGTGTTAAAGATCCTATGCAACTTCACTGTGCAGCAGCAACAGAAGGACTGGTAGTATTAGATCCAGTTATGGTGTATTTGTAAATGTGTGGTATGCATATGTTCCACCAAATCGATGTATTTTCAAACAGGGCCGTGATATAGACCCGATTTGCATGCTAAAACAACACAACTGTTTACATGCTCTTGCAGTAACTTTGGATGTACACTGGACAATTCAAATTGTAGATTCAGATTCAGCTGATTTGCGCATGCCTTAGTGTTGCAATACAGTGACTAGCTCTTAACACGGCATTGAGTGGAATTCCCGTACAACACACATAACGCACTTACAAAAATCAGGTGCTTTTAACGTGTTTCATTCACAACACATACTGGTTCACCGGTGCGGCTAGTATTGTTATATCCACATGTATAAACGTAGCATGGTTAAAATATTCCATTACCGATACATCGGCTAGTTCAACAGTATTCCCGTCGATAATCACTACGTCCACCGAGTTTGTACATAGGTTTGGACTGCAAATAACATTGCCTTACAGACTGTGTTACCCGTTGAAAGCTATAGCAAAGTCCTGCACTATCTTCGTGTGTACAGCTATAGCATGCAAGTAATAGATGAGCTACTTCCGTATTTCTTTCATCAAGGCAACGTACCGAGGGTAGTTCGGTAGAGTGGCGCTGTACTCACTTACCGTCAAGTCAGAACACACAGAAATAGTCATATCAAGGGCATGTAGTATTTACAGTCGCTTGAGAAAAGTTCATTGCACAAATATAATAAATATCTTATTCTTTACATAAGTGATTTTTCTCGATCACCATAATATATATTTTTGTTGCGCTTCATTAATATCGGCTCAGACCAGACAGGGTCAAAGTTTGTGTTTTGGTTGCATTCTATTGTATTATTATCAATAACAGATATGCTATCAATATGATCGATCAGACACTGAGTACACGTGGTTGTTTGTTATTGCGTATAGTGGTTGTAAAACAGTGACAATGTGTTTTCTTATTTAAAAGGTAGGCCTAATATTAAATTATTATGCAATAAAACAAATAGGCCCTGCTTCTTCCCTAG
Source organism: Amphiura filiformis (assembly GCF_039555335.1). Classification (NCBI taxonomy): domain Eukaryota; kingdom Metazoa; phylum Echinodermata; class Ophiuroidea; order Amphilepidida; family Amphiuridae; genus Amphiura; species Amphiura filiformis. The sequence continues at coordinate 58,876,916 of NC_092634.1, forward strand.
TCTAATATTTTTCATCTAGTACCGTCAACATGATCAACTTAAAAGTACTAAAACGGTTTCATCAAACTTATAATAGGCCTATATATTATAAATTATTATTATTACATGTACATGAATTGTTTCAATGATTCCTTTCGTATTTTCCGGGCGTTATACTTTGGAACCTTAACCGGGCTTTGCAAAAGAAGTTTTCACTCTTGCTAGCCTGAAAAGTTTCTTTGTTATCTTTTAAAACTATTATTTACTTATTAATTATTTTGTTATTTCGCTTCTTTTTTTAGGCTGCTGATCACCTGTTGACCTACTTATAAGACATCCGGGGTACTTGTTTACTTTTGACAATGACATAAAACTGACCGTGACAAGAGGAAATTAACATTCAAATAATTAACATAATTAAATGAGTTAAACATATTATAAAATCGGAGTGAACACAATTGACCCCTTCTCCATGCCCGGCTCCATGCAGGTAAATGGGGCTAAGGCCACAAAAAGAAAACTGTTTGATTGGCATAACATAACAAAAATAGAGTAGGTAGGTCGGTTTTCTCCTCTTTTTTTTTTTGAACCTTTTCTTCCGTTTTTAATTTTATTATTTATTTATTTATTTATTTATTTATTTATTTATTTATTTATTTATTTATTTATTTATTTATTTATTTATTTATTTATTATTTATTATTTATTTTGCAAAAAAAAACATATTAAAAAAAATCTAGGGTCTGGCAATCAAACAATATTTTTTGTGGCATAATCATCTTGTCACAATCCTAAAGCAGAATAGCGTTTCAATTCCACCTTTTTATCATATTTTTGCTCCGAGTCACGTGTAAATGAAACGTAGTTATTGTGCTTATATTCTCTACACGTTCTACACCAAATTGTTAAAAAAATACTGACAAGTGGGTGGTATGTTTTGTCATGTTGAATTCCCACTATTTCTTTTTTAAATTGAAGAAACATTTTATTCCACAACTTACAAGTAAATTCAATCAAGATTGGGGCTGTCACAAATGCAAATCTAGCTCACACCCATGTAGATTAAAGCAGAGATTATTAAAATCTATGTTTAAAGTATCTTTATCCGCGTGTAGGTATATAATTATTAAAGGCCCATTCAGTGATTTGCTCACTCCAGCCAATCGTAAAAATTCAGACTTTTGTACCTTTGTCATTGTTATTATGTGCTAACATAACCTGCTAGTGGTTCAGCCGAAAGCTGTGTATTTAAGACAAAATAAGGAACTTACATGAAATCTGTAATTTATATACCAACAGTATATAAATTAGCTATAGGGCCTATGTATTTGAACATGGGGCCTCAACTTTGACAATACTGCTGTTTTCCTCTTCATTGCCAAAGTTTTCCATTTCAAAAATACCTAATGACAATTTTAATGACTCATCCTTCACTTTTAGGCAATTTATAAACAATTTTGTTTTGCACTTTCGCTGGGATCACTGAAAGGGCCTTTAAACAACATAAACCCTTTTGAAAAAGAGGGCAATATAAATCGATGGCACCACCGGGGTTCGAACTCACAATCCCCCGATTACCGCTGCGCCACCGTGGTATTCAATATACAGTAAGCCAAAAAAATTAAGGTACCAGTTGTGTTCATCCCTGCAAGTCCTAAGCAAAGACAAATATGTCAAAATTAAAACAAGCAACTAATACCTGAACTCATTAGCTCTGATTCAAGACATCATTTGTTGAAATTGGTTGAGAATTAAAGAAACAGTGATCTAAAACCTACTGAAGAGACGAAATCAAAAGTTGCACTTGTGTGTTCTAATCAATGAAAGCATGACACTAGTTTGAACGTGCTAATCAATGGAAGCACGACGCTAGTTCCCTTGTTCGCAAACACTTTGTGTACAAATCAATATCTCATGCAATGGAGGAAACTGCAACTTTTAACTTGGCACCTTCCTTGGGGTTTTGGATCGCCGTGCCTTTATTTCTTAAACAATTTCAACGAATGAGGTCTTAAATTCGAGCTAAAAGATGCAGCTATTGGCTGCTGGTTCCAATTTATGACATATCTGTCTTTGTTTAGGATATACAGGGGTAAACATAACTGGTACCTTAATTTTTTGGCTTACTGTATATCGAATATTGTTAAAACTTAGGGTACAATAACGCAAAATACTATTAAGTAGAGCAGGTGGCAAAGTTTAAGTTAAAACTTACTACCGCGACTTTTCTGCAGAAAAAGTTGATAGCATTTGCAAAACCACGATGAGGCACACTAGTTTAGAAAGCCCAAACAGTTTGGCCTATAGTCTATCTCAACACTTAATATACATTCCTAATGTATATTTGTCAGTTTCCCAGCAAACACAAAAACGTTTTAAAAACGTTTTAATTAAGTTATATTTTGGCTTTTGGTTTAGGTAAAAACGTTTTAATAACATTAAAATATTCGGGTTATATAAAGGTCATGACAATGTTTTAAAACGTTTTGTATGAAAACACACTACAACAATATTTTTAAATGTTTTCAAAAATGTTATTGTAAACTATTTTTGCAAACATTTTTGCCAAATATTGTGTCAATACTTAAATAACATTATGTTAAAATATTAGAACCCAGCAAACACAGAAATGTTCTTAAAATAGTTTTTTCAAAACATTTTAATAACATTTAAATGTCGGGTTATATAAAGGTCATGAAAACGTTTTTAAAACTTTATTGAAAATATCTTGGGCAAACATTTTTCGCAAAATATTTTTTCAATCCCAAAATAACATTCTGTTTAGAATGTTTTGTATCAAGTTTTCAAGAATGTTTTTGGAATGTTATTAAAACGTTTTTATACCCTTTATATAACCCGACATTTTCTGTAAAACATATTTGTTTGCTGAGCAGTAGATTATCAAAAAATGTTTTTTAAGTTGATGAAAACGTTTTATACTCTTAATATACCCTTTATATAACCCGACATTTAAACGTTTTCTGACAACCTTTTATAACCTTTTGCGAATGATGTCGAAAACGTTTTGTGTTTGCTGGGTTACGAGTATGAGTGTTTGTTTTCTTATTCCTTGAATACCGTAAAGATTCGCCTATTGGCGCACTTGGGCTCCTTTACCAAATGAGTAATTTCATGTTAATAGAGAACTCCTTCCTCTGAAATCCCAACAAGAATTTAGGTTCCGTGCCCTTATTTACGAGGGTGGGTCAATATGTGATGAGAGTTGACCTTTGACCCCATATATTGAATATGGTTGGAATTTCTTTATGATCCCATAAAGATTGTACCTTTGTCTTTCAAACCATAATGTGTAAATGATATCATATACTTGATTACGTAACAACATTAGCATAAAATCCAATATACTAGGGACACTGCCAAATCACGTAAAAAGGCGGGCCTTTTAAATTACATCAAAGGCATGTGTTTAAAACGTCCGAGCACAGCAAAAGTACATAGTGTATACGGCTAATTTTGGGCAGAAATTAACAGCAGGTCTTGGGCCTGCTGTTAGTAAAATCTGAGACTTGCCATTAAACTTGGGTGGAAATGGGACGTCTTTGAACTTCAATAACTTTAGGACTTGCAGGCGGACAAAGAATTGGCAAATGGGGACGAAACTTTGGCTTTGCCCCCTCACACTAAGACTGTCTACGCTGCTGCATCCCAGATACAGATCATAGACTTATCTGAGAATAAGTTGGAATTCGAATTCAAATCTGCATCAGTTCGACAATTTTCTGAAATTATTTTAGCTAGAAACGTAACTGTCTTCTGGCATCGGTAGAACTAGAGCATGGCCTAGGCCGGTGGCCTATACCTCTACAAAAAGTCTATGTAGGTTAAGAAAAGTCAGATGAGTACATAGCGGAACTCTTGTAACATGGCGGATCTTTGTGAACTCTTGCTAACACACCCAATGGCTATGATACACACGGGAGAGTTTAAGGCAAAATAATTGAATTTACTGTCAATAGAGGACTGTTATTCACCAAATGGGAATATGTAACAATTTGAATTGATCTGTCGGCCTAGTAACATCTATGTTGCCGGTATGTTTGTGTTGAGATTCTAAAGCAGGTTAAAGTTTTATCATGATAAAAATACTATAACCTTTATAAAACTATTTTAATTTCTCCATGCGACCCATTTAAGAAGAAAAAACAAGCAAAACATTTGTGTGAGCGTTCAAAATACAATTATATTCTAGGCTTATTTATATTACATGTATTGAAGTTGAGTGAAGTTTTACTGCTAAACATTATTTTTCAAGTCGGATCCTTTTTATTTATTTATTTATTTATTTATTTATTTATTTATTTATTTATTTATTTATTTATTTATTTATTTATATATTTATTTATTTATTATTTACTTGGAGAAAGATGACTATCTTCGTGCAATACGAGTAGAACTTGTGGAACGCAAGTTGTACGAGTGGCAGTCAGTATGTTTTAAGAGTTGATTCGTGACGTCATTTGTGGATCGTTTTCATGGCATTTCTCAATGATTACATAAACACTGTACCTTTGTCTTTCAAACAACACATGTAAAAATTCTATCACACACATGATTACGTAACAGCATTAGCATAAAATCGATGGTCTAGAGTCACCTGGTGAAATTGAGGCGTTTTTGTTAAGGGAAATAAGAGGCTGAAATGAGGTATTGGTGTATTTTCTATATTTTCTCGGGAATTAAAGAATGGAGAATGCTGCCTTTTGGAACAGTAATAGAACACAAACTACCAGTTCATTAAACCATGTTTGTTGGGCTGTAAAGGTTTTAGTTTATTTAAAATGCGTGGTCAAATATGTCTTATTTTTGACAAAAAACGGCTTTTCTTTCTTTAAAATCTTGATATTGCCAAAAATAGCAAACGTGGAAATTTAAATTTTTTGCCAGTTCTGTTGACTAATCTCCAAACATTTAAACGGGAGTCTCCCTAGAAAATATTTGAATCCGTGATTAAAATATAACCGTTATTGTACAATTGTTACATTTATACAAAAAGTATAGGTACAAAGAGAGAGGCCATCGTTTGAATGAGAAATTTATTTTTAAAACTTTTCTGTTCATTTCTGGTTGAGATCATCCATAAAAGTTCATATGAATATTTAAATTACAATTTTCATAGCATTTTGTAATATTTTAGGCCCTATTTACATGGAATTGAGCAATTTTCGTGCATTTCCACCATGTTGTATCGGTCATCCCACCTGCGCATGCGCAGATTGTTGTTTCATTTGCACCAGTTATCATCGCACTGAGTACCAGCTGTCACACGTGACCAGTCATTATATTTTAGTCTGTTTCATTTTGGAGATAATTAATGTTATTTGTAATAACTGCTTTTTCATTTTCGCCATTTTTGCAGAATAATTTTGCTTCCATTCAAGCCGTAAAGTTGTTGAAGTTTCCAGACGTCCCATTTCCACCAAAGTTTAATGGCAAGTCTCATGTTTTACCAAATGCAAACGGAGGACCTAGTGTTTATTCCTGCCCAAAACTAGCCATATGCACCTTGTACTTTTGCTGTTTTCGGACATTGTAAACACGTGTTTTTTCTATAATTTAAAAGGCCCGCCTTTTTGCGTGATTTGGCAGTGTCCCTAGTATATTGATTTTATGCTAATGCTGTTACGTAATCATGTGTATGATATATTTTTACATGTGTTGTTTGAAAGACAAAGGTACAGTGTTTATGTAATCATTGAGAAATGCCATGAAAACAATCCACATATGACGTCACGAGTCAACTCTTAAAACATACCGACTGCCCCTCGTAACTCCGAGTTTCACGCTAATGCGATCATCAGACAACTGAGGGCTATACTTTGTTTTTTTGTTTTTTGTAGGTTTGTATGGCGCTTTCAACTACTGTGGTTATTTGCGCTTGTACCCACTCCTTTGTCAAATTGCACCTGTATATCTTCATTCAGTCACAAAACGTTGTATGGTTCACTTCATCTTAGTTATTTCCTATCTTCTTTATGCCACGTTGTATGTCTCTTGCCAGGCGGCGGATGACATGATCGAGCCGGCAACTTGTGAAACCGCCCGGCCGTATGACATTTTCCAATATAGTCGGTTTATTTAGTTTTGTGGGGTTCATTATCGAACCCCAACGGTTTTAGCTTGTATTTATACTATTTATCAACATAGGCCTATTTGTTGGTGATATTTCAAGCGTTTTAAAATTTCAAAATAATCCCATTCAATTACACGGTTGACGATGAAAATTTACTGAATTTAGTGAACGCAATGCGGCCACCACCTGTCTCTTGCTGTATGTGTATACTCGTACGATGAATCAAAATTTATTTCTTTGCAGACGTGGTAAAAACCAAACGGTATCTCTTCAGAGCCACACCAGGCTGAGTCAGCCGAGGAAGGGCTAGAACGGGGTCAAAACTTTACATGATCCTCCGCTAGCTTGACTTCCTCGCATCCAAGCCTGTTCCCCAGAGCCCAAGTTTGCGTTACCCATCCGACACCACGTGTAGGTTTGGGTTGAGTTGGCCGCGAACAAATACTATGCCAGCTCTGCGGGCCTTGCCGGACTGAGGGTTATACGCTACTTACCGTAGGCCTTATCCTATAAATGCGGCGTGATAGAGAAATTTGGTCTGTCGTAGAGGGCGACATGGGATGAGTATTGCGGACGTGAGAGAAATACTTACGTAATATCTTTGGTGAAATTTGCGAGGTTGAACTTGTTCTGGTGTCGGCACTTTGATACTAATTCCGATCTTCTGTTGGGTAGTCTTCCTTTGTCCCCGTTGATGATGAATAGCTTCTCCGTTAGACATAAGTCGCAGCGTTTGGTGCCATTGTCGTAAGCACGTGCTTTTGCGGCGATAGACCATGCGATGGTGTATTCCTTCTCCTTCTTTAGATCCCATACATACCGTGATAATTCAGTGCCGTACATGTGCTTCTTGTCCCTGAATGACTGCTGGTGGATATAATAACGCTTCTTGAAGGTCAGTTCAGTAAGTCCGTGTTGTCCTCGTTGGCTGCTTTCACTTCTGCTTTGTAGATGATGCTGGGGGTCAGACACTTACCTTGTAGGGGACATGTTGTATTCTTGCGGCAATTGCATAACTTACCTGTCTTTCCTTTCTGGTCTTCTTTCTTGGATGAAACCTTGTTGTGAGACTTGATAATGCTGGCTACTCTCTAAATTAGAAAGACTTAAAATTTAAATCTTAGTTGAGACTTGAAAATTTTTAAGTCTTTAAGATTTATTTTACGCGAGGTTTGATTTAAATTTTCTTTGGGATCGGGAAAAAGAAATTCTATTTTTAAATCTTTCGAAAGACATTATCTTCAATCGCCGAGGTAGTAGTCTGTGCTTCTGCTGTATAAGCTTACCTATGCATTATACACCTAGGATTCAATTTCTGCATTTGACACATATCACAATTACTAGTATTATGATATTATGTTTGGATGTCATTCAATGTGTTTATTATGGAGCTGCAATAAAAGAAATCAATGTTTGCCTGAATAAATTGCACATTTTGAGTCTGTGTTGTTGTTTTTTCTGCATCCCAACTCCTTTGCAAATTTTAAATCTCAAGAAGATTTATTTATAAGTAAATCTTGAATAGATTTAAAGGTAAAACTGAAAAGATTTAAATTTCAAGTCTAAGAGATTTATATTTTAAGTCTTTTGTGGTTTTAAAATTTTAAGTCTTAACAAAGACTTAATGTAAATCCCAAAGGGTTCGTCACTAATAACAGTCTCTGTTAGATTTAAAAGTAAGTCTTTTAGATTTAAAAATAAGACTTTGTAATTTAGAGAGTACGTTGGGCATATACAGCTGTAACTTACCTTAACTGTGTTCCTGTTGAATATTTTGTTGAGCTGGGATCCTTCGGGAAAGCGTTTGTCGATGAGCTTTAGGAAAGATTTGCCGATGTTGGTTGCGACATTCTTGCTGTGCGGTGGAATAAATCAAATGATGTTGCGTTTCCGGTTACGCGTCCTCTTAGGTCTGTTTTCTGTGTAGGATATGTTTTCGGAGTATCCACTGGATCTTAATACGTCGTTGTATACTGGTGCTGCGTCGTTGAATGCTTCCATGCCGTACTGATATGCGTCTACTGACCGAGGCTGGCAGGTTCTTGATGATTGAAGGCGGATGGTTGGAGTCCTTGTGGATGTACACTGGCCTGTCGTTGGGTTTGCGAAATGGATAGTACTTACCATCGTTTAGGTTGAGGGTGATGTCTACATTTTGTCAATTTGATTATTGAAACAAAATTACCAACCAATAAAAACAACATGATTAAAAAAGTTCATAAACTTACAAACAGTCGGTAAACAATCATTTTGATACAGCCTGTATGCAGCAAAGTCCCATGAAACTAGAACAATTGTTTTACACATTAGAAAAGGTAGAGGACATCTCCCATTCACCCGTGTGTGGTGAATTGACTACGTAATAATCACACACTCAAGGGTATAGGCCAATTGCGCGTATCCACTCCTTTCGAAAGCCGATCTTGCTAAACAAATGTATTTAGGCCAAAATATCACAATTAATTTGAATGTGTTATTTTCATTACATGCAAACAAATTTTACAAACCGACACAGGTACCTGATGATGTAATTTCAACCAAGCATTTCACTGTTAAGTAGTGAATGTGGATGACGGCGTGCTGCCATCCATACCACAGTTCATTCATAAAAATATCAAACTCACTCGATAGTATCGACCATAAGGTATATTCTAGCCAAATTTGGACACCATCCGGCTATTTTCTCTATAGGTACTATGTAATATTCACAAATATTGGTCACAATGCCCATATTTGGCATTTGGCAAATACACAAATATTATACACAGAAATATGTATGCTAGAAATTCCCACACGCGGAAAACAACAACTTTTGATGTTTACTGAGGTATAGCGAGTGTGGCCTTCAGCATGTAAAAGTGGGAAAGCTATTTAGCATAACAAAGGGTTATTTCCCGATACACTGTTGAGCAGAGAAAGTGGTATAGTAAATACACTATTAAATCACGGAGAGATGTAAATTGGGTGATGATGTCTCATTAAAGTTTGTCACTCGGTGTATTGAAACTTGTTGTAATAACCACCTTAGATATGCATACATTTATATGACATAACAAACAAAAACGATATCCCGCTCGTGGTTATATATTTGCATACTAAATCACATAGAAAAGGGGAAGCGGGTTCATTTTGCAAATGTGCAAATTAGCATTCAGGTAATCAATTATTTATTATAAGAAAAGATTTGTCAACAGTTTTGTTAAGATTCATATTTCAATTGATATGTTTGTCAAAGTTAAAACAAAAGTTTGAAATAACTTCAATAATTCAGAAATTAATAGGAGACTTTGTCGTCGTATCAATATCAGTCCGGAAGCCGTGCTACGGTGTACCATGAGGGACATGAAAACTTCAATCAGGTTTTTGCAAACTTCAATCAGTTTTTGCAAACTTCAATCAGTTTTTGCAAACTTCAATCAGTTTTTGCAAACTTCAATCAGTTTTTGCAAATTTCAATCAGTTTTTGCAAACTTCAATCAGTTTTGCAAACTTCAATCAGTTTTTTCATTTTTCAATCAGTTTTTGCAAACTTCAATCAGTTTTTGCAAACTTCAAACACTTTTCGCTAACTTCAATTGTTTTTGGTAACTTCAATTAGTTTTTGCTAACTTCGATTGTTTTTGCTAACTTCACAAACAGTTTTTGCTAACATGTGTCGGATTGTGTCCATGAGACAGTGGAGAGACAGTAGACTCTACCATAGACCTAAGGGGGGGGGGCTGAAAAAATGACCACAGATTTTCCTGGGAAAATTGAGTTTATATGCTTTTCTATGGGGTTGACCCATAATTTTCATGTCAAAAGGTGGGCCCAGAAATTTTTTAGATCTGAAAAGGGGGGCCCCGAAACATTTTTTTTTTGCATCAGGCCCCTTAACAAGTGTTTTTGAACGGTCCCTTACATTGTATCATACTCATTCTGTCATTGATCAAATCATCAATAAATGTGCTAATAACTCACAACTCAGTGGCTTCTTGGACAGTTATCCAATTTTGGTAGCAGATTATGAGGAACATTTAGTAGTGAGTCACTGTTTAAGTTTGCCTTATTTACATAATTCTAAATATAGGTACATGCACAACTTGCTCTCTCTCTCTCTCTCTCTCTCTCTCTCTCTCTCTCTCTCTCTCTCTGCCCTGGTTATGTAACCTTTGATATAGTCTGCCTCAAGCAGCCTTGACCTAGCTGCTATCATTGCTGTGTATGTGCCTATAGGCTGAGCAATGTTGGTGGCCACCAGCTGACCACAGAACTTTAAGCATGCTTTAAGCTACCAAGCATGTCTCATGGGACCTATCAGCCCGCCTATCAGTTTTTGTAAACTTCAATCAGTTTTTGCAAACTTCAATCAGTTTTTGCAAACTTCAATCAGTTTTTGCAAACTTCAACCAGTTTTTGCAAACTTCAACTAATTTTTGCAAACTTCAACCAGTTTTTGCAAACTTCAACCAGTTTTTGCAAACTTCAATCAGTTTTTGTAAACTTCAATCACTTTTTGCAAACTTCAAACCCTTTTTTCGCTAACTTCAAACCCTGTTTATGCTAACTTCAAACCCTGTTTTTGCTAACTTCAACCCTGTTTTTGTTAACTTCAAACCCTTTAGAAGACAAACGGTACGGTGTACCATGAGGGACATACAAACTTTTGTAATTATAAAGTCCTAGTACAATTTTCGCCGGGAATGTCCGTTGACATGATACTAGGTAAGTGGTGCCAGTGGCGGCGTCATGAATTTTTTCGGGGGGGCAAAGTGAATTTCGGGGTGGCGAAATCAACAAAAATTGCGCAAAATTTTACTGGGGAACAGGGGGTTCTGTCCGGGGGAAGGTAAAGTTTCTGTCCTGACGGTGCTCCCCCAGACCCGGGGGGTCACTTCCATTGTGGCCTGTACACCATCCGCGATAATCAACTTTTGAAAAGCACCCTAAACGAGGATTTAACCCTTGGCTAAAACGATACCCTAAACAGGTAACACGCGCCTGTTTTCACACGGATTTTATTCTTTGTATCATATTCCATGCCCTAAATTTCATTTCCACGTATTAGCAATTGCAATTTGCTAGCATTTTTTCCAATTTTTCATGTTTTTGACACCCTAAACACGATAAGCGTGTATCGTGCCTACCCACAAAAAACTACGCGTTTTTATTATCGCGGATGGTGTACAGGCCACATGGGAGTGACCCCCGGGCCCCATACCCGTAATCAGGACTTATGGGGGGGGGGGCTGATTTTGAAAAGGTGGACTTTTTTTCAAAATTTTTGTTTTGGACTAGGGGGTCGGATTTTGAAAAAGTGGATTTTCCCCAAAAATTTTGACCTTTTTTTTTAAACCAAAAAGGCATAAAAAACTCCGACCGGAGACTTTTTGGGTAAAAATGGGGGTTCTTTTGGGGCATTTGGGGGTGCGTCCGCCCAGCCCCCCTGGTTATAGGCCTTCCCCCACATCACCCTTCCCCTTTCCAACACCACTGGACCCTAGAGCCGGCAGTGGCAAGAACCAGAAAGGGGCATTTACACTCAGAAGCCATGCCCCCTGATGCCCTCACCAAAGTAAGTAACTTCAATGTATAGCTTATGTACTTCCACCCCATCCATGTCAGTACTCCTGCCCCTGCATGATACCCCCCCCCATGAAAACGGTCTGGTTACGACATTGAGAACCCCCCAGGGGCACTCACTTATGTGTTGTCATCCTCAAACTTCCCCCTCAGATTCCCAACCCTAAACACTGCCCTTTATGGTGTACACCCTTTTCACTGATACAATAAAGTCGACTAAAATACTTGGGCCCCGTACAGGCTTTGATGTTTATTGCTGTGTATGTAAAATACCAGTTGGAAAACGGCTTCCGACAAAACATGAAAATCACTACCCTTAATGCCGACTTGTAGGCCCAAGTGGCTAAAAAGGCTACCCGTTTTTGCAAAAAGCTTGAAATTGATACCCTTATAACTGCCCGCTCGGGTGATTGAAGTTAGCAAAAACAATTGAAGTTAGCAAAAACTGTTTGAAGTTAGCAAAAGCAATCGAAGTTAACAAAAACTGATTGAAGTTACCAAAAACAATTGAAGTTAGCGAAAACTGTTTGAAGTTAGCAAAAACAATTGAAGTTTGCGAAAAGTGTTTGAAGTTTGCAAAAACTGATTGAAGTTTGCAAAAACTGATTGAAGTTTGCAAAAACTGATTGAAGTTTGCAAAAACTGATTGAAGTTTGCAAAAACTGATTGAAGTTTGCAAAACCTGTTTGAAGTTTTCATGTCCCTCATGGTACACCGTACCGTGCTGTCCGTATGTAATCATAGTAATCCAATACCCAGTTAGTGTGCCACTTGACATGATTCGATAACCTATTGTTGAGGCGTGAAGCACATGCTTATCTGAACGAGATGTTTGTGTTGTAAAGTCATCAGCATAAGTAGAGATTCGTTTGCGCAAAAATATGGTTACAGCCCGCTAGTCCGAAGGCCCGCCAGTCCGAAGGTTCGCTAGTCCGAAGGTTCGCTAGTCCGAAGGTCCGCTAGTCCGAAGGTTCTCTATTCCGAATTCTAAATACGGTCCGCTAGTCCGAATTTTTAACTAGGTTCGCTAGTCCGAATTTTAAATAAGGCTCGCTAGTCCGAATTATATATAAGGTTCGCTAGTCCGAATTTAAAATCATGTCCGCTAATTCGAATTTGATTGAGGGTTCGCTAGTCCGAATTATGAATAAGGTTCGCTAGTCCGAATTTTAAATAAGGTCCGCTAGTCCGAATTTAAGAAAGAAAGAAAGAAAGGAAAGAAGAAAGAAAGAAAGAAAGAAAGAAAGAAAGAAAAAAGAAAGAAAGAAAGAAAGAAAGAAAGAATTAAAGGAAAAAGGATTTATAGAGAAAGACTTAATCAATGAAGAAATAAAATAAATAGAAAAGTTTGTATTTTAGACATTCATAATAGGCCTAGCTCTCGTTGTTGTTTTGAATTATTTCCATTACCATTGAGGCGATGGTGTATATTTAATTGCAATTTCACTCAATCTGCAAAACCTACATCAGTAATTTTTAAAAGGAATAAATATTCAAATACTTTAGAAATACAGCATCTATACCATGTATACTTTTTGTGTCTTTAGAACATAAATATACAGTTTTCATCGATTTGGAAACTTATTGGGTTACTTGCATTGTTTCCTTTCTGAAAATGTATACTTTTATGTACTTGCCATCATTACTTTTAAAGAAACAATGCAAAACATGAACAATGTTGTGAACATGTGTGCACCTACTCAGGTAACACGCTCAGTATATTTGATCAAACACCTCCAATACATTTTGAGACCGGTGTATGGTGGCGCTGATCAGGTTCTTTAAAGAAAATTCGGACTAGCGGACCTTATTTAGAATTCGGACTAGCTGGCCTTATTTATCATTTGGACTAGCGAACCTTATATAAAATTCGGACTAGCGGACCTTATTTAAAATTCGGACTAGAGCACCTTTTTTTTTATTCGGATTAGCGAACCTGATTAACAATTCGGACAAGCGAACCTTTTAATAAATTCGGACTAGCGAACCTTCGAACTAGCGAACCTTCGGACTAGCGAACCTTTTTTTCGGACTAGCGAACCTTTTTGCAAATTCGGACTAGCGACCGTCACGTCCTCCATTAAATACGTGTTCGGACTAGCGAACCATCGGACTAGCGAACCTTCGGACTAGCGGTCCTTCGGACTAGCGGGTACTCGCCAAAAATATAACGTTTCCATTCCAAAGGCGATTTGCGTCTAAGTTCTAAGATGTTAGAGTTACTTGTGTTTTCACTTAACAATTTTCTATTTATTCGACCACTTTGAAACCCTTAACACGTGTCTGCGGCAACTCATTTTAAGCAACCCTTAATTTTATAATTTGTATAATTATATTGAAAGATTTGTGGTGAGGTTGTGATCCTGATATACATTGCATTATGACTTTTTGACATTATCTCTGGTATAAGATGATTTACGAACCGACTTGAAAATACTATTTTGCATAATAGACCTATTAATATGTGACACGATATGGTACAACCAGGCAAAATGATCGAGGCAGTTTTGATAATTTAGCAATAATCAATCCTTAGTTGATCACCTCTTTCCTTTAATTCCCTATAAAACATCTGCAAGAGGATAAGTATAGTTCAAGCAAGTGGATGTTATTGCCGCTGTTGTCTTTATCAATTGTCTCTAGTATTCTCGCACCTGTCAACATCATCATCTTCCAGCTTGATCAAATTACCACCTGGCCTGATCATGCATAGAAACTCTCACCTGTAAATACGCTGGTCTTGATGTGGTAATGTGTTCAAACGTCACCACGTGTATTGTCGTCTGCGTAACATATTTCACCTGCCCTTTTCCCGCCAAATTGACTCTGAAGTCTGAAGCATTAAGTGAATGCACACAGTGTTCCACAAGGGGTTTCTAACGTCAAATCTGATCTGTTTATCAATGCATTCTATCATTATAAATGCGAATGTAAAGATAAGTAAAATGCGATGTAAATTTGTGTTTCACTGTGTTCTACGGTCTGTTGGAGCACTGAATTTCTACTTAATATTTGATACCATTTGCTATACCCCCTTTTTACTATTGATTATTTGACAGATGAATGAACTTACCACACAGTCCCTGTTATTTTATTAACTTCCCGACTTCATCATATTCCATCTTCTTGATCTTCTTTATTTTCTTTCTTCACTGTAAAAGGTTAGTTTTTGTACGGCACTGTCCCATACATTTTACGTGTATTCCAAGTAAATCACATTTGCATTTTTAAGTAAATTGCATTCCACATCAGTTTTACTGGAATAGAACGTGACATGTTGATACTAGGGGTTTATCATGTAAATGTAGGCCCTATACTATTCATATATTATTCATAAAAACAGTATTTTACCGTAAATGTTGCAATACTGATTTTAAACAGTATACCCTTATATATTTAATATACTCTGGAGCATATTGCAGCAATTACAACACAGGCGTTGTTTTTCCATCATACGGTGCGCCACGCAAAACGAAACGTTTACAATGATTTATAACGACTTGCGATGATATCGTATATACTTTATAGAGGTTGTGTATATGACGTATCATCCCGTAAATATGGCGGACTACTCAAATGCATTCAACAAAAACATGATTATAATCTGCCGCGACAGTTCGTCTCACGTACATAACAAATGCACTACGATCAAATAGGTTAATGACAACATTTGATTGAATGGACTACACTGCACCGGTTCAAATCCTTTGTTTGGAGCCAATCGATACAAGCATGCAGGGCCTCTATTAACAGGATAAATTACCATATAGCGATAGGAGAAAACACAAAATTCGATCCAAAAACCAGGTTTATCAAATCGAAAAACCAAGTTTATCGATTCGATTGTCATAGTTTTTGATAAACCTGCTTTATCAGCCGACAAAACAGGTTTTTGATTGAAAAACCATGTTTTTCTATTCTATTGTGCAAATATGTACTTGCCATTTACGTCATTTCAAATTTTCAAACTATCTAATAATATTGTTCATTAGCGCAACGTTCCCGTTTTTCTGTATTAAAATACATTAAAACTGGTGAAAATATAAATGTAACCTCAATGGACAACGGACTGTGAAAAAAGTGAAAATCTACAAGATTAATTTTGATATCGGTCAGTAAATCCTACTGTCCTAACTCATGAATATGAATGTAACACTCTTTTGGTGTACAGTTCCTACTTAATGTTCTGTGTGGTAGCCACGCGCTTCAACGGAAAAAGTTCAAGTTTTGAAATATTGTTTCAAAATATCAAGAGCTATCTTAAGAACTACTAAACCAATACTAGGCTTGTTTGTACTCATTTTAATGCATTTTTCATGCTGATTCCAAATATGGTCATGAAAATGTGCATTTCTGAAATGTTTGATTTGATTTGATTTGAATTGTCGTCTGCAGTCGACACCCGCGTGAAGAGAATTAATCTACACATTCTAAAGTTCTTTCATTTCTGGAAAATTGCGAAAACCGTTCCAAACTGTGCATACTCAACCATTCATTCATTGTTACCTTGATACTTTATATTGGCCTTGTGTGCGGCGTTTCATGTCTCCAGACAATCTGAATTCCTCGGGCTGTTACCAAGCAGATGGAATGCCTTTTAAGATTTAATAACGTTAGGCAGAACTACAAAAAGTTAATCTGTCAATTTGCATGCGAAATCCCCCTAGAAAATTGACGTTGCTATGGATGTATTACTTAGTTTCCATGGAAATAGAGGATTCGGGTTTATTAGTAACTGCGCTGATATTTTGGCGGAAAAGGTTTTATGACTGATGTTCATGTCAAGAAGCTTCAGGCATGCTACATCAATAAAGTTGATTATCGAATTTCTTTGCGATGTCATAAAAATGGAATAATGACATTTCAGCATGGATGCAACATTACGTAATAATAAGACTTGAACCTCTTGTCTCATATTTAGTATTAAAGTACTTCCGGGAAAGGTCAAAGAGTAAGAAGTAAATCAACACTAATATTTCATTCAATTATGAAGTCAGAAACTAGTGACTGAGATTTTTTTTTTTTAAAGTGCAGAAAATAACGCATAATTATTATCCTCAACAGAGATTTAACCCGTGACATTGTGCACCTAAAAACACAGTGCGTAAATGAATTCGCCAGCGAAGTAGTTACTTAACTCCTTGGTAATTGGATCACGCACCTTTTGGAATAGGGTAGTATACATGCCATAGACTTTGTGTTGCGATCATTTCGATCATGGTGCACAATTTAAACGCATGATCCAGTTGACATGGTGATAATCGGATTACACGTAACACTTCGCAGGCGAATTGTTAGATTTGACCTCAGGTTGACCTTAGGTTAGTACTCAGCACATTCAAAGGTCATTCCTTGAACGTGCAAACATATTGGGATTAACGAACTGTGTCACCTGGTTGCGCATTTTTGAGTTCCTAATTGCTCTGCTCAATGATTTGCCCCTGTCTGCAAATTCCTTACCAAAATTCACCTCAATGCTCAGGAAGCACTAAACCAATTCGCTGTAGAGGTAGTGATGTAACACCATTAATCACCATATAGCGATAGATGAAAACAAATTTTGAATGTATTGCCCTGCACTATAAGTAGACTGAACTCATCATCTGTCATGTCTGTATATGTGTGCAATCATAGATTTAATAAAATACCGCTCTTTTCGAAGACATTGATGAGTGAAACGTACATGATGGACCTCGCATAATGTGATATTTCCATTACAATCCAGGTCTTAGCCTATTCTTTGATAATCAATGGTGCGATGCAGAGTTACAGCGTACGTCTAGAGCTGGGCAATACATTCGGAAATTGTTTTCACCTATCGCTATGGCCATTAATCCTGCTATATCACTACTTCTGTAGCGAATAGACCAATACCATACCTAATTTATATTCTTTTGACTATATTTAAGAGACCTTTTCAAGTCGAAGTTTTCCTGAAGACGGCTGTCGTTTGTCATTGATGACCCAGATTTTAATTCCGGGTCAATAAACGCTAACACAAACGCAACTGAACACAAATCTGCATGAAAAACGGAATCAAGCGTGGAGTAGATCTTGTGTAAGAGATTGGTGTTTACGTTGCACACCGTCATCATCCCTATATCTTCGTGTTAAAAATTGCCGTGATAGTACGATGAATCCTCACGTTTTTCAACAACTACGCATGGTGATTTTATTCGAGATAGGCCGTGCAACTCAGGCTAAGCATACAATTTGAGATTTTGAGCGCCTGCCACACTGTTTCTATTCTATGTTTTACGATATTCGCATGATCAATATATGGCTGGCCGTAACCGCCACAACGTGGAGCTGCTACGCGTAGCTTACTTTTCGCTTCGCGGAGCTAAATTGACCAATCATGTTAGATCTTTTCATTACGCGGAGCCAGTGGATGCATCCTCGTTCCAGAGAGAAAAACTCTTGCCAAAATTAATGTTTACTATGGGGATTTTAAATGAATCGATTGTAAATAAACCACGACCAGTTGTACAGGATCAATACCATTGTTTGATTAGTGTATAGTCAATGTTACCTTGCATGCATGTGTAATGTGTGTGGCGTGTTTGTTTGTTTGTTTGTCTACTGTGTCAGGCCAGGATCACTGACACCCACGGTACTGATACTCTCATACTATCACGGTGATCATATTGTTGAATGTTGTTGACCTAAAAATAATCATGATGCAGTCATGTCTACAGTAGAACTCACCACGACCTTTGAAGGACTTAAACCCTATTAAAAGCTATTAAACCAAGATAACACTCAATGAAAACGGCTCAACTATGTTACATCAGATCTTCTCTGGTTAAATACACACTGCACTTGTGTCTGTTTTACCTGTGCAATGAGCAATGAGCTGGTATTATAGTTTCAGTTGGGTGAACGATTATAAAGCGAACGCAAGGTAACAATACTGTGGGCTATTGTTTACGAAATGAGACAATAGTCTGCTTATTGTTAACCAGCGTTCTTGAAAATGAGAAGCTTAATGACTTAACACGGTTTAGAAATAATTTCTTCATATTTTTGGTACAAAAGTACCAATATTTCCAAACACCTAAATTAGCTAAAAATTTAGGACATGTTACAAAACTATATTTTCTAGAATTTCAGAGAATACTTTAAATATTGGCCGGTTATTTTTTACACAGTAGTGACGTCAACTAGGCAATGGCCTATACTTCTAACATACACTATTTGTAGAGGTCACGCGTCAATGGTGAGCGCACTGAGTATTGTGTATAGAAAACGGACAGTAACTACAGTATGTATGGCCTACTACTAGTATATAAAGTAAATCCGAACTGGTTTGCAGTTTGCTGAAGGTCGAATTCCGCAGGGACACCGCGCAAGTTATACAAATTAGCTCCCGGCGATACACTGCAGATCGCAGAACTGTGTGCATAGTTTACCACCACTCTGCCTAGCTATATAGTTATGTACAATACTGTATGAGTTTCTTATGAGTGCATGTCCATCTTAATAATAAGTCAGTTCGCACTTTTCATAAACTACTTTTTGAATCATAACTTTCGTGACCGAGGATATCTTGCAACTACGTGACGCTCGTCTGGCAAATTCTTAATGAATAAATTCGCTTCACGTAATGAGTAAGTCGTACTTAATTAGTCAGTTTTACCTCCGAGTAATGAAAAACTCTAACATGATCATGATTGGTCAATTTGGCTCCACGGAGCAAAAAGTCAGCTACGCGTAGCAGCTCCACGTTGTGGCGGTTGCGGCCTACCATATCAGTATCCCATATGATATTTCTATTGCAAGAAAATTTTATTTGTTGTCAGGTTTTATCTTAAATACACTAACTGGAAATTAAATACACTAATTAGTGAGGACCGGTATTTTGCTGTGGATATGTTTAACTGCGATTTGCGGGTAAAAATTTGAAATCCTGAGTAAAAATTTTGATCATATTCAACTCTTTGAGAAAAAATTTATATAAAAGAATGCATGTAAAATCCAGCTGCAATACAATGTACATTATTGACACACTATCACTCTCTTTATCTACGGCAATAATAGAATATCGATTTCAATCGAATTGAATACGATGCTCAGTTTTGAGTTTGTAGTTGACTACTAAGCGACCTAAGCGATCGATTGCTAGCCAATCAGATAGAACTCCTTTTCTTGCGTTCGGTGAAATACCAGTCGCCCGTCGCTCACCAACGGAGTATTAAATTTATATTTATCGAATAGGAAGTCGACACTGTGCGTTGTTAAGTCTCAATTCGCTGTCGTAGTGCACGTTAGTAACCATTGGTTACTGCTCCAAGCCTGTGCTCACACAGCTGTTCCGAATTTTGATATGCCATAGGCTTTGTGTTGTGATCATTTCGATCAGGGGTTCGTAACAAAGAAAGCGTGATCCAGTTGAACGGTCATATTGTAACGTGCACTACGACAGCGAATTTGTCAAAATCTAAAGTGCCAACAAATTACGAACCTTTGCACTTTTCTTTCCACTACTGCCATATTGTGAAGTGCCAAATAGGGAGGTGTTAATTCAATATATTAGGAACATATTTTACCTGATGACCCCATGTTGACATTGGTTAAATTTGTGCTCAAAATGGTACTGTGATTCATGACATTTCTTGCCTGCCATTTTGTGGAACAGTGGTTCCCGTTTTTCTGGTCGTTGCGCCTGGTTTTCCGATATTTATTTGAAATGGTCTTTTCAAGATTAAAGTTCTATGAAATAAAGTGGTCCAATTTCTATTTTTACTTTATAGTATATAATTATGTATAATAAGCGTAAATGAAAAATGAATTGCATGTTAAA
This sequence comes from Amphiura filiformis, assembly GCF_039555335.1. Lineage (NCBI taxonomy): Eukaryota > Metazoa > Echinodermata > Ophiuroidea > Amphilepidida > Amphiuridae > Amphiura > Amphiura filiformis. Next base: position 58,897,351 of record NC_092634.1, read on the forward strand.
ACCACAACAATTTTCAACTTTCTGATCCAAAACATGTGGCTTACACTTTGATCAATTAAAATATTACATTTGGTTATTTCTTCCACTGTAGCCTCCAATTTACGTATGCATTAAATATGTACACGTAATGCAAATATCAAAAGAAATGTGATTGATACACGAGAATAGAGCCCGGATTTGAGAAGAGTATAGACCTAGAAATTAATACTTGCAATTCATCTCAGTCAGTGAAAGATGACGAGAGTCGAGTTTAATAGCCTCTGATCGTAGCTCGGGGACTCGTACCATCTGATATCATGTTTAATTGTGTTACTTAATTACTCTACACCGTTAGTTACTAATTAATATGATAGGTTTCTCGCTACGGAAACCCCTGATGTGATTCGGCAGTATCAAAGGGAATTCATCAATGCCTTTCAAGAAAATGGAGTTAGGTTCGTGTGTGCAAATCTGGTTTTACATACAAATTGATTTTTGAAATAATACTTACATATGTTACATGCGTGTTGAATCGACTCTTTCAAATGGTTATAATAGATTCGTGACTAAAATATTTCAAACGCAGGGACTAGGTAGATAGCTGAAAGTACTTCCGCGAGAGTTGAAAACAAATTTTGTTCAATGAAAAAACGAAATAGTTATATTTGAAACTCGCGTTTCCTTTCGCATATATTTCTTCAACAAAGATGATATTTTTTCCACTTAACATCGGAGAAGTTAGAGATTCAGCAACAGCCGTTCACCCACCTGTTATTGTAAATAAACATTTAAAAAAAAAGGGTAACTAACCCCCCTTAAATAATGGCCATTATTCAAATACGGGCAATAGTATTACAAATCTGTAAAATGCGTTGAAAGCAGAATTTAATTCTGCGCATTTTGACACCTCATTTCTCAACACCGGTCAATTTAATGTAGTGAGGTCCAGATTTGAAAGTTGCACTTACATTCAATACAAAAACACTCAGATATCATTACACAGATTTCCCTCCATTATGCTGAATACAAAATCAATACAATTTACTGCAACTTTCAAATTTTGGGTTACATTGATTTGAATGTACGCTGTGACGTCAATATTTAGTCAACTGCTACAAATGAGGTTTCAAAATGTGCAGAAATAACTTCTGCTTCCAACGCATTTTACAGATTTGTAACATAATCGACCGTTTTTGAATAATGGTCAGTATTTAAGGGGGTTAGATACTTTTAGTGAGATGTTTAGAATACATTAAAGATGATCATATTGCCAGAAAACAGGTCATTTGTTTGTATATCACATGACAAACAAACGCGTTGGTTATGTAAGTGTATTTATATTACTATATATCTGCCGGTTTGATAGTACACTATAACCACAAAATTATAATTGCTGATTATTGTAAAGTACATGTTGATCAAGCATTGATTTACATAATGCATGATTTCATGTAACAATTATTCTATTGGTGATTCTGTTTTCTCGCTCGAGAAATTCATTTTACACAGGCAAGTGACTCGATTTTTTTCTGAATTTAGTCACAGTTATGGTAGTTTCTTAAACAAATGGATCCAAATAGTGTATATAAGTTGGCGCTTGATTTTGGGTGAAAAGTTTTTTAAATATTGTTCCTGTTTAGAAGGTATTTTTGCTGGTAGGGTGAAATCGTTCTGGTGATGTTGTGAACACTCCCAAACCACCAAACCCACCCCCACACACAAAATCAAAACAACACAAACAAACAAACACACAACAAAGTAAGTTGTTTTGTGTGGCACACAGGTGGGAGGCAATACAACACTAGTGTTGTAGTTGCTGAAGAGTACAATGAAGAAGAAGAGTACACTGAAGAAGAAGAAGAAGAAGGAGATTTAAAACACATGAGACTATAAACAGGAAATTTAGTTTTATAAAGAAAAATACGCAGAAGAAACAAAAGGGAGAAAAAGAAGATGCAACAAAACACTGATTTTCATCCAAGCGCTTATAATCGTGAAACAAAATGTCACAATTGCATTGTGTTTAATGTGATCCAATCTTACCAAAAGTTTGTTTAATTGGTGAGATTGTCGCGCTGTTTCAAAGGATGAAATTTTTTCGAGGTTTATTTCTTCTTGCTGATCAATATAAATAGATATTCAGAACATAGCTTGTATAAATTTTTTATACTGGTAATATTTTCCCGTTGGTTTAAATTAGTATAAGTCAAAAATAATTATATAAAGTGTTGAAATTTGTCACCTTGTACAATGATCACGTATTTGTCAAATGCTCGTTCCTTAACCAATGTGTCTTACACAATAACACATAATACCTTATTCATACATGCACATGTATAAGTAAAGAGGGTGCACCACTAAATTAGTTTCCCAGTTTGCTGCGGGCAAAAATCACCACCGCCGTGGTTCCGATTTGACGTCAAAATCTGAATAATTGAAACAGTTAATAGTTACTGGTTCTAATAAATATGCATCCCATTGTGTCCCTGGAGGGTTCTGTTTGTTTCATTTTGTTTTTAAATTAAGATTGTATACGGCATAGAAGAATATTGGAACTAAAGGGTAGCTGGTAGAACACGAGAAAAACTAATAATGAGGAATATATAAATAAGGCATGGAGTGGATTGAAACTGCAAGTTCAAAAATACAAGGAAGTAGGGATATGAGAGAAAAGGATAAGCTATTAGATGAGATCGGATGGAATATGATGAAATGATAAGATACAGTGATATAAGATAATATCGAGACGAGATATGATATGCTATGATATGATATGATATGATATGATATGATATGATATGATATGACATGATATGATATGATATGATATGATATGATATGATATGACATGATATGATATGATATGATAAGACATGATATAACATGATATGATATGATAAGATATGATATAATATAATTTAATGATATGATATGATATGATGTGATGTGATATGATGTGATGTGATATTGACAGTTTAGATAAAAGATTCGATGAGGGTCACAAAAGCAGAAAAGATGCAGTTGAATAAGGAAGATAAAGGTGGTAGAATTGAAGCTGAAATGACCGGAGAGAAAATCAATCAATTCTTTTCACCAAGTAGAAAAGTACGGTCAAGTTCAGATACGGTTTTATTTCACGAGCTTTTTAAAATAGTCCTATCGGTAAACCCATTTGAAGACTCTTATAGGTACACATCACCATAGACATGATAGAAGTGTCCGGCTATCCGGTGACTCGTACAAAGTGTTTGTCCTAATCTTCACGACACCGGTAGAGAAAACGTTATCTGCTCTGCGCCTTATATTCAACGTGTCCGGTTATCGATTCCACTATGCGAACTCAGAAATCTTAGGAGGGTGTCGCGGTCCCAGATGAATTTGAATTTATTTGGAACTTTGACATACGCAAAAAGTATCCTTTCAACTTTGATATAAATATGTATAGTTTTGAAGTGGTAAGACGGATCAACCATCGCGTTTTCTTATTGTGTCCAATCATAAATTAGATCAAATTCAAGCATCACATACCCACTCGTGTTTTATTAGTTTGAAATCAAATCAGGTCCACTTCAAAATCTAAATCTAACTATGGAACAACATTTATCGTTTGTGTAATCTACGAAATCAGACGATATAAAAGTACATGGGTAGTAACAGGAAAGTTAACCCATGCATTTTCATGTTTTACTCAATGTCTCGAAGCGACGTAGCTGAAAGTTAAATTGACATTGTGTTTCCTATCAACGCAAGTCAACATGACGGATGTGGATAAATGCAATTTTTAGTAGAGGTCACAATAAGCATAAATGTGACCGTACAGCACGAATGAGCCGTAAATGTCCTCAATTGTATTCTGAGTTACAGTGTAAAATGGGCATGAATGTCGTATTCATAGGAACCTCAATTTGGTGCTACGTGTACCTCATTTAATGAGATACACGTAGCACCAAATTGAAATATCTATGAATATGACCTTCATGCCCATTTTACACTGTAACTCAGAATACAATTGAGGACATTTACGGCTCATTCGTGCTGTACGGTCACAAATGGTTGTAAAATTAACGAAATTTATTCTTTAGCAGAGACATTCATATCGCTTACACGATTCCGAAGGTTTATCTTTCCGAATATATTTTGCTCCAAACAGTGTATGATAGAGGTATAGGGCATTTCCTAGTTAACGTCATTGTGTGAAAAATAACCGGTAATCGGGTCAAATGAATTTTTCAAAAAATGCTATGTTATAGTGGTTTGTGGCGCTATGACCCATTTTAATTTGATTTCAACTTAATTCTAGACTACTATATTTATTTAAAGTTGAGTCAGTTTCACAGGTTTTTAGCTATAGCATCAATAAAATGAAATTGTGATTACATAAGCAAAATCAGAACAGCTGCTCAAAACAATTGTCGACAAAGAGTCGGCATATTTTTCTATTATGGATTGAGACGTGAAATGATACAAATATTAGTTTTTCTTAATGCTCTGCGTGCTACATGTAGTCATAAGCTTAAAGACCAAATTTTGAGAAAATTTCTTAAAATATCAAGAGTTATCTTAAGAACCACTGAACCAATACTTGGCTTTTTTTGTACTCATTTTTAATGCATTTTTCATGCTGATTTCAAATATGGTCATGAAAATTTACAATTCCGACAATTTTGAAAAATTTAAATAAAATTTGAAACTTTTCGTCTGCAGTAGACACCCGCGTGGAGAGAGGTAATGATTTTATGGTGATAAAACAAACCGAAATAAATGCTGACAATAGAGAGACATAATTATTTCCAATTACTCGGAATTTATGAAGTGATTCGGAACAACTGAAAGTGCTGAAATGTTTTGATAAAATGTGATTTTGTCAATTACTTTGTCTGTCTTGTCTTTTTAATCAGTTGCAAATTAACGTTTAGGAGGTATAGGAAAAATGATATTCCGAAAGCATAATATGACGCGTTATGTGGGTTTCAATTAAGATTTGATTTTAGAGATGATGTTTTTCAAATTCAAATTCCTTGTAAATGCATGTTCAGTGTACAATGTATGCCAAAGTAAACTAAAGTCATGCCTGGCGTATAATGACAGAACTCTTATACAACGTGTAACAAAAGTAAAACTTTTGGTCGACGTTAAATAAGGCCATCTGAATCTAGGTACAAACTACTTTACGTTTACGCGTAGGCGATTCAATTTTTTTTTTCACAAATCGGGCCGTCTGCCACAATGATATAAAGGGGAGGCGAAGGAGCGTTCCGATATCAATGGCCTGCCACATTCTGGCTCGTCAATAGTTTGTGTCTAGCAATCTGACACTTAACAATAGGAGATATAATAATATTTAACAAACTCTATTGTTACGCAATATTAAGGATTTGAACCGAGCCCAATGTGTTCAATTTTAAAAAGTTTTTTTAAATAATTACTTTTCACTTTTCACATATAATACGCTGCAGATGTATGGCGCATTAAGCTATTCCGGTTGAAATCCATACTCCCCTATTCCACAGCAGTGAGTGAATTTAAAATAGGAATACGCGAATGTGTGAATCCATTTGGAATCTACAACACATGTTTGGTAGATTAGGGTCATGTCTATCATAGGGGTGTTGGGATTTCAACTGTAATTGCCCATTCTAGACTCTAGAGACTAAAGACTAATAGTTCATCACATGAGTTTCACACTAACTCTTTCAATAAAATCTCTGGTGTTGTTTTCGCGCCAAAACTTCACACCATCACAGCATACATAACACACACATTAGTGATCTGCTATCCCGTACGAACCCTCCCTGGAACAAATCCTGGTGACATGGTGCGATTACGAATTAGATACGGTTTTATTGGATACGGTTTTATGGGCATGATCCCGGGGGGGGGGGGCACTCAACTTTGGAAGTGACGGGTATGGGCCTACCGGGGGAGCGAAGTAGGGGCCTATCGGGTACAAAGCGTTATTTTAAAAAAGGGGGTTATTGGGTACAAACAAAATAAAAAAGGGGGTCATTGGGTACAATATTTTGAAAAAGGGGTCATCGAGTAGGCCTATAAGATTTTTTTAAAAGGGTCATCGGGTAGAAAATTTTGAAAAAATGGAGCAAAATTTTGAAAATTTCGGCATAATTTTGAAAACATTTGACAGTTTCGGCATTTTTTTGTTGCATTTTGATGATGCTATTCTAGAAAAAAGGGGGTCATTGGTTAGCCGCAACCAAAAAAAGGGGGTCATTGGGTAGCCGCAACTAAAAAAAAAAGGGGGGTCATCGGGTATGGCTTTTAAAAAAAGGGGGTCATCGGGTATAGTCGACTTCAAAAGAGGGGGCCTATTGACAGGCACATACCGTCACTTCCAAAGTTGAGTGCCCCCCCCCCGGGGCATGATACTCTGCAACATCTGGAAGCTTTTTATCTAGTGTTTCAACCATCATCAAGCGAGTATCGTATGCACGAAAACACATACAAAATTCTAACGTTTTAAAAGATATAAAATTGATAATTATTATCATGACCATATTTGGAATCAAATTAAAAAAATACCGCAAAATGAGCACAAACAGGCGTAGTATTGGTTCAATGATGCTTGGAATATTGTATCTTCGTGTAATTAAAAAGGCGGGATTTATGCTAGCTGTCGAAAAACAAAATATGCAGCCACCTAAAGTATTGAATGCGAGAAATCCATCAACTGAAAGTGCGTCTAATCATGCTAATAGGCATCGAGAATACATTGACATCTATGGTGCTAAGCAGACAATTAACACTAAAATGAGCAGAAAATGGGTGAGAAATTCATTAAATTTGTTGTCTTTCCAACATACATTTTTAGTTGATAACACATATGAGACCATTTCCAATCATTATTTTTCTAGTGACGTAAATTTGTCACATGAGGTGTTATATACCTTGTCTGATGATACTAAAAATATATAGTGGTTATAAAAAATAATGTCAATTTATCATGATTATACGCGTCGAAATTTGCACTAAATTCGTATTTCAGAAATCTGTTTTAAGGGAGAAAAAGAAGAAGCAACAAAACACTGATTTTCATTCAAGCGGTTATAATTGTGAAACAAAATGTCACCATTACATTGTGTTTAATGTGATCCAATCTTACCAAAAGTTTGTTTAATTGGTAAGATCGTCACGCTGTTTTAAAGGAGTGAAACGTTTTCGATGTTTATCTCTTCTTGCTGATCAATATAAATAGATATTCAGAACATAGTTGGTATAAATTTTTTATACTGGTAATATTTTCCCGTTGGTTTAAATCAAGTATAAGCCAAAAATAATTATTATAAAGTGTTGAAATTTGTCACCTTGTACAATGATCACGTATTTGTCAAATGCTTGTTCCTTAACCAATGTGTCTTACACAATAACACATAATACCTTATTCATACATGCACATGTATAAGTAAAGAGGGTGCACCACTAAATTAGTTTCCCAGTTTGCTGCGGGCAAAAATCACCACCGCCGTGGTTCCGATTTGACGTCAAAATCTGAATAATTGAAACAGTTAATAGTTACTGGTTCTAATAAATATGCATCCCAGTGTGTCCCCCGGAGGGTTCTGTTTGTTTCATTTTGTTTTTAAATTAAGATTGTATACGGCATAGAAGAATATTGGAACTAAAGGGTAGATGGGAGAACACGAGAAAAACTAATAATGAGGAATATATAAATAAGGCATGGAGTTAAATGAAAATGCAAGTTCAAATATACAAGGAAGTAGGGATATGAGAGAAAGGAATAAGCTATTAGATGAGATCGGATGGAATATGATGAAATGATTAGATACAGTGATATAAGATAATATCGAGACGAGACGAGATATGATATGATATGATATGATATGATATGACATGATATGATATGATATGATATGATATGACATGATATGATATGATATGATAAGACATGATATAACATGATATGATATGATAAGATATGATATAATATAATTTAATGATATGATATGATATGATGTGATGTGATATGATGTGATGTGATATTGACAGTTTAGATAAAAGATTCGATGAGGGTCACAAAAGCAGAAAAGATGCAGTTGAATAAGGAAGATAAAGGTGGTAGAATTGAAGCTGAAATGACCGGAGAGAAAATCAATCAATTCTTTTCACCAAGTAGAAAAGTACGGTCAAGTTCAGATACGGTTTTATTTCACGAGCTTTTTAAAATAGTCCTATCGGTAAACCCATTTGAAGACTCTTATAGGTACACATCACCATAGACATGATAGAAGTGTCCGGCTATCCGGTGACTCGTACAAAGTGTTTGTCCTAATCTTCACGACACCGGTAGAGAAAACGTTATCTGCTCTGCGCCTTATATTCAACGTGTCCGGTTATCGATTCCACTATGCGAACTCAGAAATCTTAGGAGGGTGTCGCGGTCCCAGATGAATTTGAATTTATTTGGAACTTTGACATACGCAAAAAGTATCCTTTCAACTTTGATATAAATATGTATAGTTTTGAAGTGGTAAGACGGATCAACCATCGCGTTTTCTTATTGTGTCCAATCATAAATTAGATCAAATTCAAGCATCACATACCCACTCGTGTTTTATTAGTTTGAAATCAAATCAGGTCCACTTCAAAATCTAAATCTAACTATGGAACAACATTTATCGTTTGTGTAATCTACGAAATCAGACGATATAAAAGTACATGGGTAGTAACAGGAAAGTTAACCCATGCATTTTCATGTTTTACTCAATGTCTCGAAGCGACGTAGCTGAAAGTTAAATTGACATTGTGTTTCCTATCAACGCAAGTCAACATGACGGATGTGGATAAATGCAATTTTTAGTAGAGGTCACAATAAGCATAAATGGTTGTAAAATTAACGAAATTTATTCTTTAGCAGAGACATTCATATCGCTTACACGATTCCGAAGGTTTATCTTTCCGAATATATTTTGCTCCAAACAGTGTATGATAGAGGTATAGGGCATTTCCTAGTTAACGTCATTGTGTGAAAAATAACCGGTAATCGGGTCAAATGAATTTTACAAAAAATGCTATGTTAAAGTGGTTTGTGGCGCTACGACCCATTTTAATTTGATTTCAACTTAATTCTAGACTACTATATTTATTTAAAGTTGAGTCAGTTTTACAGGTTTTTAGCTATAGGGTCAGTCCATGTCAAAACAGATTGAGTGTACACCCACCCTCTTGGATTTTGCTCTCCTTTGGCTCAGGGGTACCTTTCATGGATCCCTAGGTGAGGTCACAAGAAAAAATTCAAATTCCATTTCGTTTGCGAATGGCGGGCAATCAAAGTTTGGCGACCTCGACCAAAATTGGGAATTTAAGGGGTCCAAATGACAAAGTGCTCTCTTTGAGTGGCACTTTCTTCTTAATTGAATCAGTTGTGATCCTCCTTTTGAATGTGGTCACTCACTGGCTGTGTCTGAAATACCTAATGCCAAAAAAGATAGATTTCGGAATTTCGTTGGGATTTCAGAGGGGGTCAAAATCAGCACTTCGTACTGTTCAATCAAATTATCTTGATTTTGAAGGACCCATGATAATGTCACAGTGCACTTATAGGTCCTAATTATGTTCAGAATGGATTAACCATATGCCAATGTCTATGAGCAATTCAAAAAAAGAGAAATTTCTAGACCCCTACAGAATTTTAGGCCACCCCTAAAGTGGTTCAGCCACAAATGGCGCTTAAAATCGGCACATTTTGACCCCTAATAACTTTAAGTGTACACCAGATATGAATTTCTAGTCTTTTGCATCTGAAAGAATGTAGTTTAATGTTACTAGGAACATAAGATTTGTTTTGTATTTTTGTGTTTTAGTATTAAGTTGACGCTTTCAAAAATAGTCATTTTTGCCTAACATACCATGCATACAGGATACGGTACAAAATGCCAATTTTAGTATGATATTTTTTTATATATTTTTGATCACTTTATATCCATTTGTATTATTTATCCTGATATTTCAAGTTGCTCTTGAGTCAAGTAATAAGAAAAAACTACTTTCTAATCCTCTGTATGGACTTTTAAGGGGGTCAAAAATGCACTTCCTGGCAACGGTGCACATGCAAAGTACAGGTTATGGGGGTCAAATTTTCAGAATGCTCCCAATTATGTCAAGTAATATATCAAATTACTTGTATGGTCATGAGGATTCAAAAAATGTATAGTTTGTTATGTGTCAGACCTTTCAGGAGGGCGCTATGACGAAAAATGTTCATAGGTCAACGACCTTTTTGAATTCTGACCATAGTTAACAACGTCTGATTTTGGTAATTTATTATATATGTTTTATTGCTTGAGAAATACAACTAAGCAAATTAATAAACTATACAAGGAACCGATGACCCTCTTTTGCAACATGGCTGCCAAAAGCATCCATATTGTAATAAGGAGGTCATTGGTTCCTTGTACAGTTTTTGTTGCGTAGTTGTATTCTCATGAAAGAAAAAACATAATTAGACACCAAAATCACCAAAATCGGACGTTGTTAACTATGTAATAACAGGATAAATAAGACAATTTGCTATAAAGTGATCAAAAATAGAAAAAGGGTATGTTAAAATTGACATTTTGTACCCATAACCTGTACATTATTAGTCAAAATTGGGATTTTGGCACCATCAACTTAGTATCAAAACACAAAAAATACAAAACAAATCTTATGTTCCTAGTAACATTCGACTACATTCTTTCAGATGCAAAAGACTAGAAATTCATATCTGGTGTACACTTAAAGTTATTAGGGGTCAAAATGTGCCGATTTTAAGCGCCATTTGTGGCTGAACCACTTTAGGGGTGCCTAAAATTCTGTAGGGGGTCTAGAAATTTCTCTTTTTTTGAATTGCTCATAGACATTGGCACATGGTTAATCCATTCTGAACATACTTAGGACCTATAAGTGCACTGTGACATTATCATGGGTCCTTCAAAATCAAAGATAATTTGATTGAACAGTACGAAGTGCTGACTTTGACCCCCCCTGAAATCCCAACGAAATTCCGAAATCAATCTTTTTTGGCATTAGGCATTTCAGACACAGCCAGTGAGTCACCACATTCAAAAAGACGGTCACAACTGATTTAATTAAGAAGAAAATGCCTCTCAAAGAGAGCGCTTTGTCATTTGGACACCTTAAATTCCCAATTTTGGTCAAGGTCGCCAAACTTAGATGGCCCGCCATTCGGAAACGAAATTGAATTTGAATTTTTTTCTTGTGACCTCACCTAGGGGTCCATGAAAGGTACCCCCGAGCCAAAGGAGAGCAAAATCCAAGAGGGTGGGTGTACACTCAGTATGTTTTGACATGGACTGACCCTATAGCATCAATAAAATGAAATTGTGATTACATAAGCAAAATCAGAACAGCTGCTCAAAACAATTGTCGACAAAGAGTCGGCATATTTTTCTATTATGGATTGAGACGTGAAATGATACAAATATTAGTTATTCGTAATGATCTGCGTGCTAGTCATAAGCTTAAAGACCAAATTTTGAGAAATTTTCTTAAAATATCAAGAGTTATCTTAAGAACCACTGAACCAATACTTGGCTTTTTTGTACTCATTTTAATGCATTTTTCATGCTGATTTCAAGTATTGTCATGAAAATTTACAATTCTGAACATTTTGAAAAATTTAAATAAAATTTAAAAATTGTCGTCTGCAGTAGACACCCGCGTGGAGAGAGGTAATGATTTTATGGTGATAAAACAAACCGAAATAAATGCTGACAATAGAGAGACATAATTATTTCCAATTACTCGGAATTTATGAAGTGATTCGGAACAACTGAAAGTGCTGAAATGTTTTGATAAAATGTGATTTTGTCAATTACTTTGTCTGTCTTGTCTTTTTAATCAGTTGCAAATTAACGTTTAGGAGGTATAGGAAAAATGATATTCCGAAAGCATAATATGACGCGTTACGTGGGTTTCAATTAAGATTTGATTTTAGAGATGATGTTTTTCAAATTCAAATTCCTTGTAAATGCATGTTCAGTGTACAATGTATGCCAAAGTAAACTAAAGTCATGCCTGGCGTATAATGACAGAACTCTTATACAACGTGTAACAAAAGTAAAACTTTTGGTCGACGTTAAATAAGGCCATCTGAATCTAGATACAAACTACTTTACGTTTACGCGTAGGCGATTCAATTTTTTTTTCACAAATCGGGCCGTCTGCCACAATGATATAAAGGGGAGGCGAAGGAGCGTTCCGATATCAATGGCCTGCCACATTCTGGCTCGTCAATAGTTTGTGTCTAGCAATCTGACACTTAACAATAGGAGATATAATAATATTTAACAAACTCTATTGTTACGCAATATTAAGGATTTGAACCGAGCCCAATGTGTTCAATTTTAAAAAGTTTTTTAAAATAATTACTTTTCACTTTTCACATATAATACGCTGCAGATGTTTGGCGCATTAAGCTATTCCGGTTGAAATCCATACTCCCCTATTCCACAGCAGTGAGTGAATTTAAAATAGGAATACGCGAATGTGTGAATCCATTTGGAATCTACAACACATGTTTGGTAGATTAGGGTCATGTCTATCATAGGGGTGTTGGGTTTGCCCATTCTAGACTCTAAAGACTAAAGACTAAAGACTAAAGTCTAATAGTTCATCACATGAGTTTCACACTAACTCTTTCAATAAAATCTCTGGTGTTGTTTTCGCGCCAAAACTTCACACCATCACAGCACACATAACACACACATTAGTGATCTACTATCCCATACGAACCCTCCCTGGAACAAATCCTGGCGACATGGTGTGATTACGAATTAGAAATGGATACGGTTTTATGGGCATGATACTCTGTAACATCTGGAAGCTTTTTATCTAGTGTTTTAACCATCTTCAAGCGAGTATCGTATGCACGAAAACACATACAAAATTCTAACGTTTTAAAAGATATAAAATTGATAATTATTATCATGACCATATTTGGAATCAAATTAAAAAAATACCGCAAAATGAGCACAAACAGGCGTAGTATTGGTTCAATGATGCTTGGAATATTGTATCTTCGTGTAATTAAAAAGGCGGGACTTATGCTAGCTGTCGAAAAACAAAATATGCAGCCACCTAAAGTATTGAATGCGAGAAATCCATCAACTGAAAGTACGTCTAATAGGCATCGAGAATACATTGACATCTGTGCTTAGCAGACAATTAACACTAAAATGAGCAGAAAATGGGCGGGAAATTTAATTAAAGTTGTTGTCTTTCCAACATACATTTTTAGTTGATAACACATAATGAGACCATTTCCAATCATTATTTTTCTGGTGACGTAAATTTGTCACATGGGGTGTTATACCTTGTCTGATGATACTTAATATGTGTGATTATAAATAATGTCAATTTATACCTGACGAAATGTGCACTAAATTTGTTTTTCAGAAATTTGTTTTAATATTACTTAAAACATTTACAATATTCTCTCTCTCTGTGTCAGGTGGCGCTGTGTAGCGCTGCTGTGGTCTTCACAAGAGTACGCCATCTCACTCGATCCGATGCCAAGTGTGTTGCACCTTGCATTCCCTGGTTAGAAACCAGCTTCACGTCATTAGTCCAAGATGTTGGTGGACGTCCTCTTCCTCGTTTGCCTTCCATGGCCCCTTGCAAAATCTGTTTTTCTACACCTCCATGTTTCCTGACAATATGGCCAAAGTACTTCAGCTTTCTCTCCATTATGCCGCTTCTGATGGTTAGACCCCGGGGGGGGGCACTCCCACTTTGGAGGTGACGCGTATGTAGGGCTGTTAAGACCCCCTTTTTCAGCGTCGCTCTCACCCAAAGACCCCATATTTTTTACGAACACATGTTCTGTCACCCAAAGACCCCTTATTTTTCCATTTGATCTGTCACCCAAAGACCCTTACTTTTCAATTTGAACAGCAACTTTCATTTATCACTGATTTTGTTACCTATTTTTGAAAAAACTAAGAAATTTGAAGCCTTTTTGAACTTAAAATTCGATTTTCGAGGTTTTTTGACGCTTTTTTGTGTCATTTTCTCACCCAATGACCCCATATTTTTTACATTTTGCTCTCACCGAATGCCAAAATCATGCTCTCACCCAATGACCCCATATTTTTTACATTTTGCTCTCACCGAATGCCCCTTAGTGCGAAAGTGCCAGCCCTACACCTATATCCATTTCATATTGAAGTGCCCCCGGGGTTAGACTTGTACCAATCTTGTCAAGGATCCAGGAATTTGTTCTCCTGTCTTTCCATGTCACTCGTAGAAGCCTCCTGTAACACCACATCTCAAAAGCATCTACTCTTTTCCTATCATTCTTGGTCATAGCCCAAGACTCGCATCCATAAGTGGCAATGGAAAACACAGTTGCACGAAGTAGGCGTACCTTGAGGTCAATGGATAGGCCTCTGCTTTTCCATATGCTTGACATGCCCTGCACAGTTGTCCTTGCAATAGCCAGTCTTCTCTTAATTTCAGTTGTGCTGTCACCACTGTTGTTAATCATTGAACCCAGATATTCAAATTGCTTCACCTCCTCAATCTGTTGTCCATCTATCACAAACTCATCACTTTTTCTCTCTCTGTCTACAACCATTATTTTTGTCTTCTTTGTGTTCAGGAGAAGGTGTTTTTCTTCACTGGCCTCTTTGATGCGCTTCAAAAGATCAATCAGCTCTACTCTGCTGCTACAAATAAGAGTGGTATCATCGGCGTACCTCAGGTTAGTAATTCTTGTACCGCCAAACTTCACTCCACCTTCAAACCCCTCCAAAGCTGTTCTCATTATGTCTTCAGAGTAGATGTTAAATAGGTTTGGTGATAGCACACAGCCCTGTCGTAAGCCTCTTCCAATCTTGAACCAATCTGTGTCTCCACTACTTGTTCTGACTGCCGATTCTTGGTCTTCATATAAGCAGCTGATCAGATCCACAAGATGACTTGGAAAACCCATCTTTTCATAGTTTCCCACATCTGAGGGTGGCTAACACAGTCAAAAGCTTTACTGTAATCTATGAAGCACATGTAAAGAGGAAGTCTATGCTCTCTGCATTTCTCAATCACATTCCTGATATTGACAATTTGGTCCCTAGTACCCCTTCCTTCACGAAATCCTGCCTGCTCATCAGATATTTCCTGCTCCATTTTGTTCTTCATTCTCTTGATGATGATCTTCAGAAGCACTTTACTTGCATGACAAATCAGGCTGATGGTCCGGTGATTGGCACACTCTTTCAAATTTCCTTCTTTGGCAGTGGAATAAATACTGCCCTGCACCAGTCTCTCGGCCATTTCTTCTTTTTCCAGATGATACCACATAGACGCCACATTAGGTCTATCCTTCTTTCCCAGTTGCCTTCCACAACTCAGAAGCTACATTATCAATGCCAGGTGACTTAGCATTTTTCATTTGTTCCATGGCAAGCTCAACTTCAGATCTCAATGGTGGAGGTTCTTCCTCACTCGTTTCACACTGTACATACACCTTGTCATCTTGTGCCTCAAACAGCTGGGAACTATACTGAACCCATCGCCTTTTGATGTCTACACTTTCGGTAAGAGTGTTACCTTTCTCATCATTTATAACATCCATCCTGGGGTCCACTTCTTGGTAAGTTCTTTGGCAATACCAAAAGCTATTTTTGAGTCACCCTTACATCTTTCCATTTCCACACACTTCCTTTCGATGTAGTTTCTTTTGTCCTCCTTAACACTTTTGGAGACCTCTTTGTTTAAGCGTGCCCATTCTTCCTTTCCTCCATCTGCCTTTGCTCTCTTCCTGTCATCAGCTAGGTTTAAGGTCTGCTGAGAGATCCACGGCTGTTTCCGTTTCATCTTTCTAGGGATGTACTTCTTTGCTGTGCTCTGGACTGCTTCTTTCATGTCTTCCCACAATTCATTTGGGGTCTGCTCCTCTTCATTAACTTTCAGTAACTCATCAAACCTGTTCTTCACATCTACTGAATATTGAGTGGGAATGTTGTCAACATCATACCTGGTAGGTGGTGCATTGTCTCTCTTAGCTCTCAGTTTTAGTTTTACTTTGGCTACAAGTAGCTGATGGTCACTACCACAGTCAGCGCCTGGTCGTGTCCTGACATTTTGGAGTGATGTTCTCCACCTCTTCCTGACCATGATGTAATCGATCTGGTTTCTTGTTCTATCTCCTGGGCTCATCCAAGTCCACAGTCTCCGTGGATGATGCTGAAATAACGTGTTCCCAATGACTAGGTTACAGTATTTATTCACCGGGCGTCGTTATCTTTCCTCCTGATTAACACTTACAATGATGTAAGATTTCTACAGCATTGAATGGAACTGATGATGAATTCTACTGTTCTTATTGTTGGTGAAATGTCTTTTGCTAAATGGAAGCTTGAGCCAAAAATAAAATTAAGAAAATATATATAATTTTTATTGGGAAAAGCGAATGGTAATTCCAACTTCGGATTACAAATTGAGATATTCCTGACGGATATGCCTAGCAAACTTAAAAGTGCCTTGTTCCGTCTGATGTATCGGGTCGTCGTCGTCGATCTACTCATATCTGAGTATTTGTTACTTTCTGATGAAATTTCTCCACTCATGTCGGTTTCGCGCTTTGGTGTAACAGCTGTAAATTGACAGTTAGATAAAGGAATAATCCCATCTGTCCACTTGAGTCTCTATCTTCCTCTGCTTCTTTTCCCCTCCGAACATAACCACTTTCTCTAGATTGATTCCTTCTCGCCTGGCAACATGTCCAAAACTTCTGTTTCATCACTGAGTCATTGTGAGTAGCAGAGTGAATCTTTCTCGCCTATTCACATGCATATGTAGCGACGGGAAAATCAAATTGGAGACGAGTCTAATCTTTGTTGACTTGCTGATGCTTCTGTCGTTTCATAACTTGTGCATTGCACACATTGATGTTTTTGCCATTGCTATACGACGTTTAATCTCAGTAGATCATCCGATTTAATTTGAATTCATATATAGATCCAAGGAAGTTTACCTGCTCGATAACCTCGATTGCTTGGTTTCGTGTTGGTTAATGACCATCACTTTTGTTTTGCTTACATTCAGGAAAAAGACCAAACTTTTCACTCTCCGTTCTCACTCTTTCTACCAGATCCTCAAGTGCACAATCACTGTCACGTTAAAAGGGTAGTGTCGTCAGCATACCGTATTTTGTTGATGGTTCTGCCTCCGACAGATGTTCCAATGCTGCAATTCTCGAGGGTCATTTGCATGATATACTCTGTACACGCAATAAATAGATGGGGAGATAAAATGCATCCTTGTCTCACCCCTTGCTCGATTTTGAACCAGGTACTGTCACCACAGGTAGTTCTTACAGTTGATTCCTGATCGTCATAGAGTGTCCTGAGCAGTTCTATCACATGTTTTGGAAGTCCATTGACACTAACATGACTATGGTGTCCCAAAGTTATTGATATTGAACAGTATCAAATGCTTTTAAATAATCTATGAAGCACATGTAGACTAGACGGTTGAATTCAATAGTTTTCTCTGTAATATTTCTGATGTCTGCTAGTTGGTCTGTTGTGCGTCTGCCTTCCACAAAACCGGCCTGCTCTAGGGGAATCTCACGACGCATGTGCTGTTTGATCCTCTCAACCGTAATGTTGCATTATCTTGTGTTGCCCTTTTTGGGAGCGGTACGAATATTGATCTAGTCCAATCTACCGGCCAGTTCTTGTCTTTCCAGAGAAAATTACATAATTTGTGCATCACATCCAACCCTTCGTTTCCAATTTCTTTGATCAACTCAGCTGGGATATCATCTTATCCTAGTGCTTTATCCGTCCTCATTTTCTTCATTGCCATCACTACTTCTGATCTTAGTATATCAAGTTCATCTTGATGAACATCAATTGGTCCTGTTGTTCCTCCTAGACCATCTTCATTTGCATACAGCCTTTCATGATGCAGTCATGTCTACAGTAGAATTCATCTCGACCTTTGCAGGACTTAACCCCATTAAAAGCTATTAAACCAAGATAACACTCATTGAAACAGCTCAACTGATTAAATCGGATCTTCTCTGGCTGTGCACATGTGACTGTTTTCATGTGCGATATCGCAATAAAGTTTGCGTATTACAGCTTCAGTTGGGTAACCGATTATAAAGGAAACGAAAGGAAACAATGGTATGTGTACTTTTGTTCACGAAATGAGACAATGGCGTGCTTTTTGTAAACCAGCATTCTTGAAAATGAGCAACATAATGATTGTTGACTTAACACGGTTTGGAAATAATTTCTTCATATTTTTGGTGTTATCTGTCGTTTACATATCCTTCCTAAAACAAAAAAGTACGACCCTCTCCAAACACCTAAATTAGCTAAAGATTTAGGACATGTTACAAAACTATATTGTCTAGAATTTTAGAAGAGTACTTTTAATATTGGCCGGTTATTTTTCACACAGCGACGTTAACTAGGCAATGTACTATTACCTATAACATTAACTAAAACACCAAAGTACGAATATTTCCAAACATCTAAATTAGCTAAAAATTTAGGACATGTTAAAAACTATATTTTCTAGAACTTTAGAAGAGTACTTTTAATATTGGCCGGTTATTTTTCACACAGCGACGTTAACTAGTCATATCCCCATACTTTTAACGTAGGGCTATTTGTAGAGGTCACGCGTCAATGGGAAAGAGCACTGTGTATTGTGTATAGGAAAACGGACAGTAACTGCAGTATGTGACAGTACTGTTGCCACCTCTGCTTGATTACTCTCAGTTAGAATTTCACCACTCTCATCTGTGATAACATCCAGCTTTGGTGTTTTCTTCCCTGTTGTTCCTTTCAACACTGGTTGGTAGAAGAATGCATTCTTTGATTCTTCTTGTATGATCCTCTCCTGGCTGATAATACACCCTCTTCAGCCGGGATACGTCCAACCGGAAGTAAGGATCCGCAACCATCATTCTAATGATGTCTACTGACCATGATCAGCGAAACCATCAATAGTGAGTTTAAGTTTGGTTTTGTTAAAAAGAAATCTTTTAAAATGTTTACCAACAAACTTGATGAATCTATAATTCATTATATTCATAACTGTAGATAAGAAATGAGTCGCGCTTGTGAAGAAAAACATAGTGCACGTCTCTACGGGACTTATTTTGGTGGCGTTTACATACTGCAGATGAGGTGCGTTAAGATGAGTGACCAAACAACCTTGCCGTGCGCCAAAGGATAGGGGGCACGACCCCAGTTTTGTCTAACACCTGGAGGAATTGTAGCTTTTTGATTCATATTTTTACACAGTTTAGATTATTTGTTGGTATCAGCCAATGGAATCGAGTCCTTAGCCCCCGACCTATGACTTTTAACCTGTGCACGTATCTGCAAATAATGATTGCTTAAGGGAGGTGTAATGAGCGAACCGTGGTTTGGATTCAAGAGGGAGGGTGTCTGTAAGAGGCACAGCCATCAGAAAATGAATAACTGAGATCGCGTGCCAAATAAACTTACTGCAGTAATTTTCCAAGTCTTTAAAAAAATAGACATAGGTGGGAATCCAACCCGGCACCTTCCGGTTCAGAATAAACAGATAGTATCACTAAGCCAACTTCCTATCTGCACTAAAACCTGTGATATTAATTCTTGATAATGTTTAACGGAAAAAATCAATACTAATGTACGATGTCATTCAAAATCAAATAGAAGTCCCACAACTAAAGTAGCAATCGATAAATCTGCTCACTCAATCATCAAATAATCAATCGAAAAATAAATAAATAAATAAATGTGTCCGTTCTCTCGAGCCCCTAAACGTCATTAAATAAATAAAGAAAATAAATAAATAAATAAATAAATAGATAAATAAATAAATAAATGTGTCCGTTCTCTAGAGCCCCAAAACGTCATTAAATAAATAAATAAAATAAATAAATAAATAAATAAATAAATAAATAAATAAATAAATAAATAAATAAATAAATAAATAAATAAATAATAATACAAAAGAAATTATAAATTAGTTTTTCTAGGCCCTACGCTGGAAAAATAAAGCAGCATAAGAAAAGTAACAGACGCACGGTTTCGAACAAGCGACGCGTCGCTCAGAACAGCAACTATGAAACCACAACGCCTTAGACCGCTCGGCTATAGAAGCACACAGTCTTCTCAATGTCAAACAAAATATATTAACCTTTAACGTTACGCAATATTGGCACATGACACGGGCACATGTCTGCGGGTAAAGATACTGCATGATAGAAAGGCGTACAAAGGGTCTATCCCTGAAGTTAATGGTCATTGACATGATACCAATTCTTTGTATACCAGCTACAGTCAACCTATACAAAGAAGTATATTATTAGGCGTTGACGCAATCATGAATGCGGGAAGTATAAAACCATAGTCGCCACTCGTGCACTTGTTTGAGTCCACAGGTATTCCGAAAACGGCCTTCAACCCCGAATTCAGAGGTCAATTTTGGGTTGTTACATGCAAATACAAACTAATTATATCATGAAAAACCCCACCAAGAGGACTACGATACGTATTCAGAGCCAATCTACATTCTGTTATTTACAAAAGCCGACGATAAAAGGAGCAAGACCAGATATCAACGTTAAATCACGGTAAGCCTAAAATCGCATCGAAAACGCCAAAATGCAGTCACAAAATTTATAATATTACTAAATCACCACAACGAATTGTAACGTAGGTATGCAGAAAAGAGTTGTATTAGCAAAAACAAAGTATGTGCAAAAAGATTTGTCTTTGGCATGTCGCTTTTTTGAAATATCGCCAAAAATATCAAATTTTGGAAAAACGCCCCAAAATTTAAAACAAACACGAACCTTCCAAAATAAATATATATTAGCACTCGGCGGCACAGTCACTACCTGCCGCTGTGATTTGGGGTAACTCGTTGCTTCCCTTCTCCAGATACCTGTACTTCAAGGTCGCTCATACCCCATGCCTTAAAATATAAAACACTTTTTGAATCACGGACGTGTCATCGAACTTTGTAATCGGTATTAAACTGGTAACAGAATACCACAGCCACGAAGAGATCAAATGACGCCTGTAATAAACTGTGATTAAAAACACCTGAAACCGATTAATCGCCGTAAAAGAACGCTTAATCTTTGTGTACATACTAAGAATGTGGAAAAAACCTTTCTTTTCTAAATAGTTAGCCAAATTGATTGTATCACA
The DNA here is from genome assembly GCF_039555335.1 of Amphiura filiformis. Classification (NCBI taxonomy): domain Eukaryota; kingdom Metazoa; phylum Echinodermata; class Ophiuroidea; order Amphilepidida; family Amphiuridae; genus Amphiura; species Amphiura filiformis. The sequence goes on from NC_092634.1 coordinate 58,918,533, forward strand.
AAATAGTAATTATATAGATGAATTTATGGGATACGAACGTTTTTTTCAAATTTTAACACATTTGGAAGACAAACTTACAGAATATATCGGATATTTATAAATATTTTCTATTTCCACTCACTGTTGTCATGGTTGTTTAATTATTTTTTTCTTCAACTTAATGATTTTTACAAACATTAATCTAGTATCATATTTTCAGTTGTTGTTAGATCTTTCAAGGCCACAGGTTTGACAATATTCTGCCCGAGAGCTTGTATTGAAATGTTTTTCTTGCTGACATTTGAAGCTATCATATTGTTATTTACATTGGTTTGCGCAACCATATATATATATTTGTCAAAAATATCAAATACACGACAACGTAACCATCTGTAAGAGATATCTTTCTTTTCGTACGTACTCATTTGAAGTGGTTTGCGTAACCATATTTTTCCAACAAAATAAAACTTAAAAATGTAATCTGTAAACTTAGAGGGATATATATAGCCACTTCCTTCTCGTACGTACCCATTTGAAACTATCATAATATTGTTTTGTGTAAATAAAATAAATAAATAAATAAATAAATAAATAAATAAATAAATAAATAAATAAATAAATAAATAAATAATACAAAAAGAAATTATAAATTAGTTTTTCTAGGCCCTACGCTGGAAAAATAAAGCAGCATAAGAAAAGTAACAGACGCACGGTTTCGAACAAGCGACGCGTCGCTCAGAACAGCAACTATGAAACCACAACGCCTTAGACCGCTCGGCTATAGAAGCACACAGTCTTCTCAATGTCAAACAAAATATATTAACCTTTAACGTTACGCAATATTGGCACATGGCACGGGCACATGTCTGCGGGTAAAGATACTGCATGATAGAAAGGCGTACAAAGGGTCTATCCCTGAAGTTAATGGTCATTGACATGATACCAATTCTTTGTATACCAGCTACAGTCAACCTATACAAAGAAGTATATTATTAGGCGTTGACGCAATCATGAATGCGGGAAGTATAAAACCATAGTCGCCACTCGTGCACTTGTTTGAGTCCACAGGTATTCCGAAAACGGCCTTCAACCCCGAATTCAGAGGTCAATTTTGGGTTGTTACATGCAAATACAAACTAATTATATCATGAAAAACCCCACCAAGAGGACTACGATACGTATTCAGAGCCAATCTACATTCTGTTATTTACAAAAGCCGACGATAAAAGGAGCAAGACCAGATATCAACGTTAAATCACGGTAAGCCTAAAATCGCATCGAAAACGCCAAAATGCAGTCACAAAATTTATAATATTACTAAATCACCACAACGAATTGTAACGTAGGTATGCAGAAAAGAGTTGTATTAGCAAAAACAAAGTATGTGCAAAAAGATTTGTCTTTGGCATGTCGCTTTTTTTGAAATATCGCCAAAAATTATGAAATTTTGGAAAAACGCCCCAAAATTTAAAACAAACACGAACCTTCCAAAATAAATATATATTAGCACTCGGCGGCACAGTCACTACCTGCCGCTGTGATTTGGGGTAACTCGTTGCTTCCCTTCTCCAGATACCTGTACTTCAAGGTCGCTCATACCCCATGCCTTAAAATAAAAACACTTTTGAATCACGGACGTGTCATCGAACTTTGTAATCGGTATTAAACTGGTAACAGAATACCACAGCCACGAAGAGATCAAATGACGCCTGTAATAAACTGTGATTAAAAACACCTGAAACCGATTAATCGCCGTAAAAGAACGCTTAATCTTTGTGTACATACTAAGAATGTAGAAAAAAACCTTTCTTTTCTAAATAGTTAGCCAAATTGATTGTATCACAAAAAAGTAATTATATAGATGAATTTATGGGATACGAACGTTTTTTCAAATTTTAACACATTTGGAAGACAAACTTACAGAATATATCGGATATTTATAAATATTTTCTATTTCCACTCACTGTTGTCATGGTTGTTTAATTATTTTTTTCTTCAACTTAATGATTTTTACAAACATTAATCTAGTATCATATTTTCAGTTGTTGTTAGATCTTTCAAGGCCACAGGTTTGACAATATTCTGCCCGAGAGCTTGTATTGAAATGTTTTTTCTTGCTGACATTTGAAGCTATCATATTGTTATTTACATTGGTTTGCGCAACCATATATATATATTTGTCAAAAATATCAAATACACGACAACGTAACCATCTGTAAGAGATATCTTTCTTTTCGTACGTACTCATTTGAAGTGGTTTGCGTAACCATATTTTTCCAACAAAATAAAACTTAAAAATGTAATCTGTAAACTTAGTAAGGGATATATATAGCCACTTCCTTCTCGTACGTACCCATTTGAAACTATCATAATATTGTTTTGTGTAAATAAAATAAATAAATAAATAAATAAATAAATAAATAAATAAATAAATAAATAAATAAATAAATAAATAATACAAAAAGAAATTATAAATTAGTTTTTCTAGGCCCTACGCTGGAAAAATAAAGCAGCATAAGAAAAGTAACAGACGCACGGTTTCGAACAAGCGACGCGTCGCTCAGAACAGCAACTATGAAACCACAACGCCTTAGACCGCTCGGCTATAGAAGCACACAGTCTTCTCAATGTCAAACAAAATATATTAACCTTTAACGTTACGCAATATTGGCACATGGCACGGGCACATGTCTGCGGGTAAAGATACTGCATGATAGAAAGGCGTACAAAGGGTCTATCCCTGAAGTTAATGGTCATTGACATGATACCAATTCTTTGTATACCAGCTACAGTCAACCTATACAAAGAAGTATATTATTAGGCGTTGACGCAATCATGAATGCGGGAAGTATAAAACCATAGTCGCCACTCGTGCACTTGTTTGAGTCCACAGGTATTCCGAAAACGGCCTTCAACCCCGAATTCAGAGGTCAATTTTGGGTTGTTACATGCAAATACAAACTAATTATATCATGAAAAACCCCACCAAGAGGACTACGATACGTATTCAGAGCCAATCTACATTCTGTTATTTACAAAAGCCGACGATAAAAGGAGCAAGACCAGATATCAACGTTAAATCACGGTAAGCCTAAAATCGCATCGAAAACGCCAAAATGCAGTCACAAAATTTATAATATTACTAAATCACCACAACGAATTGTAACGTAGGTATGCAGAAAAGAGTTGTATTAGCAAAAACAAAGTATGTGCAAAAAGATTTGTCTTTGGCATGTCGCTTTTTTGAAATATCGCCAAAAATTATGAAATTTTGGAAAAACGCCCCAAAATTTAAAACAAACACGAACCTTCCAAAATAAATATATATTAGCACTCGGCGGCACAGTCACTACCTGCCGCTGTGATTTGGGGTAACTCGTTGCTTCCCTTCTCCAGATACCTGTACTTCAAGGTCGCTCATACCCCATGCCTTAAAATAAAAACACTTTTTGAATCACGGACGTGTCATCGAACTTTGTAATCGGTATTAAACTGGTAACAGAATACCACAGCCACGAAGAGATCAAATGACGCCTGTAATAAACTGTGATTAAAAACACCTGAAACCGATTAATCGCCGTAAAAGAACACTTAATCTTTGTGTACATACTAAGAATGTGGAAAAAACCTTTCTTTTCTAAATAGTTAGCCAAATTGATTGTATCACAAAATAGTAATTATATAGATGAATTTATGGGATACGAACGTTTTTTTCAAATTTTAACACATTTGGAAGACAAACTTACAGAATATATCGGATATTTATAAATATTTTCTATTTCCACTCACTGTTGTCATGGTTGTTTAATTATTTTTTTCTTCAACTTAATGATTTTTACAAACATTAATCTAGTATCATATTTTCAGTTGTTGTTAGATCTTTCAAGGCCACAGGTTTGACAATATTCTGCCCGAGAGCTTGTATTGAAATGTTTTTTTTTTTTTTCATTTGAAGCTATCATATTGTTATTTACATTGGTTTGCGCAACCATATATATATATTTGTCAAAAATATCAAATACACGACAACGTAACCATCTGTAAGAGATATCTTTCTTTTCGTACGTACTCATTTGAAGTGGTTTGCGTAACCATATTTTTCCAACAAAATAAAACTTAAAAATGTAATCTGTAAACTTAGTAAGGGATATATATAGCCACTTCCTTCTCGTACGTACTCATTTGAAACTATCATAATATTGATTTGTGTAACTATTATTTTTCCAACGAAAAGAACAAAAATATAACGTTTCCATCTGTAAACTTAATAAGGGATAGCCATTTCCATTTCATACATGTTTGATGATGCAGACTTTTTGCCGTAGACAGGTATTTAGGTGACAGGTACATGTTAAACCCCTGAGCACTACCTGCCTATCAAACATTGCCTCAAATACATGATGTCTTCATTTTAATCACCAATCAGAATGGTGTTTTGCAAATAATTCACCCCAATTTTTTTGCGTGATGAAATTATTCTAACAATGTTGCTGATTGGTTCAATTGATAACGAAAACTCCTTTTTGACCAATAGGCCGGTAGTTCTCATAGGGTTAATGTAGTCTGCTCACAAAGTCAAGTAAAACAACACACAAGATCTGCAGTTTTACCTTAGTGCATATTTCCAAAGTGTAGACAAACAAGTTCCAATTTTTTTAATTCAAAAATTTCAGAATTGTTCATTTTCAGAACCATATTTGAAATCAATATGAAAAATGCATTAAGATGCGTACAAACAAGCCCAGTATTGGTTCAGTGTTTCTTGAGATAATTTATGATATTTTGAGGAAATATCTCACAATTTTGATTTTTTTTATGTTGAAGTCTATGGTTAGCACGCAGACCATTACAGGCACTATATGCTGACATTGTATTTTTACTTACTATGGCATATACGCCATTAAAGACTATTCAGGATGCGCCATTTAATCAAGGTCCGACAAAGGGCGGTAGCAGAGATTCAGAAATATGAGATATCAATATAAAAATTACATGATCTAGGATTAGACGGACATCTGTTGTTTTGCTTTATGGATTAGGCCTATACTATACTAGAGTAATGTATCAAACATCGTTGTTGGTAAACTGTAGAAATTCAATGGGGCTAAATACCGGTGTATGGAAACCTTACGCTGTGCAATTTATGTCCGTAGAGAATTTGTAAGGTTTGCTCCGATGTCGGTGTTCTTGTGGGGTTGTGTTTCTCTGGTGATTTATTATGCTAAAATCTCAATGATCAAGGCATTGGAAATCTGATGTAATATTCGTTGCAAAAATGTAAAATACACAGTACAGTGTTAACTTGTGAGTGACTTCAATCAAGGCCTATGCTTCAATTCTGCTGGTCATAAACTGAGCTCAAAAAGAAACTTATAATTTTTCACAAGGTCATATCTTGAAATCCTGTCCATCAAATTGAACCAAAATTACACACAGATTTACTTCAATACTCTACTCTTAACACATGTCAGTAACTAAGCAGTTATCCAACTGACACAACAGCAAAATGCACTGACATGGGACAGCTTCCTGGACCACATTCACAGCCCAGCTCTGTTTCATGAAAAAAGTGTATGGAAAGCAGAAAGCAGCATCGTTTTATCATCTGTGCAAGGATCTTGCGTGCATTCTCACAGATTTTTTGTCCTGGGTGCCAAATGTTGGGCTGTGAAAGTGAAGGAAGTCCAGGAAGCTGTCCCATGACAGTGCATTTTGCTGTTGTGTCAGTTGGACAACTGCTTGGTTACTGACATGTGTTTTGAGTAGAGTATTAAGCTAATCCGGTGTGTAATTTTGGTTCATTTTGATTGACAGTATTTTAAGTTATGACCTTGTGATTCACAAGTTGTAAAAAACTATAAGTTTCTTTTTGAGCTCAGTTTAGTTGATTCTTAAGCAATACCTCCCGCTTGTCCCAGGCAATACCTCCTCTTTGAAGCTGAGCATGACACAGACAGCAAATGAATAGTTTAGCTCTCGGCATATTCTTGTGACGGGTGGGCTGGGCGTAGAGCTATGAATTTAATTTTGTATGTCGCTACTATCTGAGTACCGAATAGACAAGAGATGAACTGCCACGACTGTAATTATATAGAACTAGCGTTGATTTTAATGCATCTACCCGAACGATCTGCCTTAACACATTACATTCGGCATGTTCGGGGTGTAGCATAATTTCAACATTTCGTTTGAAAATTCTAAACGCAAATCAGAACAGTGGAGAATCGACTTGTCAGAAAATGTGTTGAACAATATCATAGTAAAATTATTAGTCGGAATAGTTTGTATGTGCCTGCTACCCATTTGTGTATCATTTATAGAAACAAGAAACAAAAACAAGAAAACAAGTTTGTTTCTTGCCCTTTTTCTCTTTTTTTCTTTTATATCACCCTCTTGAAGCGGATCATTTTCCCGCCATGTCATGCAATGATTAAGTTTTGTAATCACGCATCTCAATCGTGTGGTGAAATTGAATCCGTTTTGGACCTATCTATTACGTGCTGTGGATCATATACACTGATAGCGACGGATTAACAACCACTAATATCTATAAAGGGATCAAATTGATGCAGTCTTTTAACAAAATCTTTAAGATTCTTGTGGTGATCAATTTGACTACACCTATAAACTCAGCGTACTTCACTTTGGCAATTGCTAATAAATAGATCATATTAGATCAAGTCCTCAAACTCTAAATTATTGTTGATTAATATGATGCAAACTCTTCCAACAAACTGGTTATTTCTCAGCACTCTTCTTTATATCGCTTACAATTAACCCCTGAGCACTATCTGCCGATCTAACATTGCCTCTGATTGGTCAATTACATGATATCTTCACTTTAATCACGAATCGGAATGGAGCTTCGCAAATAATTCACCCCAATATTTTTGCGTGGTGAAATTATGCTGACAATGTTCATGATGTTTCTGATCGGTCCAGTTGATAATCGAAATTTCTTTTTGGCCAATCGGCAGGTAGTTCTCATGGGGTTAATGCATCCCAGTGAAATTTGTCCGCTCTTGGGATCGATCGCCGATGTTGCATCGACACTTGATTTATCGACATATTAGTGACAAAAGGGTTGTGTACCAAATCCACAAATCCCTGTATCAAAATGACTGGAACCAACCGACGACTTGTCATTTTTACAAGTTTTTCACTAGTTTAGGCTCTTTTTCTTTCTTTTTTTAATATTTGAAATTACAGTAGTTTTATCGTCTCTTCAGAAGCTTTCAAAGGCAGTGATTAAGAGCATCTAAAAATATTTTGAGCAGTGAATGTATTCAACTTGTGTTATGTGTGAGTACCACTATGAATATGTCGATCTACATTTGAATGATAATAGCGCCCAGATGCAACAACCTATTGTCTTAAGATTAACAGATCACGAAGTTCACATATGCCACTTTGAGTAGCACAGCATTACAATTATTAGCGATTTTATATTTTTAACACTTTTTTGGAAAATGTGATATATAATCAGACAGGTGGTCTGCAATTGAACGCAGTAATGTATATAAATCGCGTTTTGGCAAAATGTTGGCAATGTTCTTCTTAGCATTTGGACTCATCTTCAACAATAACAAATTGAAACATGTCTTTTGACTGCGCACGGAATTTTAAAGAAATCAAACGCAATTAGGGTAGTTATGCAATTTTATGCAACATTACATTCATATCCTTAAGCAGTATTCAGACTTTTTATTGTACGTAAAATGTTGTATGTAACATATCTACGTTGTTTAATCTATTGCCATTCTATTTCCAGTAGTGTTTAAGTTCTAACGAATGTTTGATGACGTCAAATCGATAATATATTTCTACTAGATATTATATGTAACATATTATCCATTTTTCGTCATCAAACATTCGTTAGAACTTAAAACACTACTGGAAATAGAATGGCAATAGATTAAATAACGTAGATATGTTACATACTATATTGTACGTCTAATACTCGGAGTCTGTGGAGCGCTTTAAGCACAGACTAATAGATTTTGAATCCCAATCTCGGCTTCTTTCCCGCCTATTTCAATGTTAACAATACAGCCACATATGCTCTACGCTTTTAGTGACGCAACGGTACTACAAACATTATATCTATCGGCTATACCAAATCGCTACAATAATATTTTCTTTATAATAACTTCACACGTTTACAGTCTATGGTTTAATGTCCTTGGGTTGTCCTAGTTTTCCCGCGTTTTTAATCAAGAAAAAACACTACAATGGGCCATCGGCAAGCCACGTGGTGGTGCATGGGTTGTGGTCAGAATATGTCTACGAGCTACTAATCGTTGGTTTGTGCCTTACAGTGCGATATTGACATCATCATTATTAGATGACTTAAAGCTTACCCCCAAAAAGCTGGCAAGCGAATGCTATATGGCAACCTTTACATCTGTACTTCCTAAATAACTTAATGATTGTTAGACGTTGGTTTAAAGATGACAGTTGGCACAAGTCTGTCTGTAACTATTGGGCAAAAAATATTGAAGCATTTTAATACTAGTATTTGACGATGATGGTTGGTGTAGGAATAAACATCAGGGACTTTTTTCTTCAAAAGAAGATGACAACGTTTATTGTGAAGTGTAAAAAAAGCCCAAAAAAGTCAGAAGTGCGGAAGAACAAATGTGACGTGTCATGTCAAAAGCAGACACTTTTGGGCAGGTTATCAATTTTGAGGTTTTTACATATCTTAAATATAGAGATATTTTGCTCCACACCGCCGTTTTTCCCAATGGACCGGACAGTCCTAAACGAAGATATTGAGTTCGTAAGTTATGGTATTATAAAATTGGAAATTGAGATATCGGCCTTTAAAAATGTTGTTGACAATGTTGAGAGTAGGAATTAACTTGAAAAATGTCTCCAAAAATACAAGATGCCAGTTATATTCCGGTCTGAAACTATCAGACAATATTTTTAACATTAATAACATCACAAATTCGCAACAAACCCAACTTGTGAAAAAATCACCACCGGGCAGATTTTTAGCCAATTCTCCATTTACGTCACAAATAATACATTAACTGATGACTACTATTGCCAATTAAAATGGCTGTTATTGTTGTTTTGTTATGTTCAGATGTAGTAAGATCTTTGAGAAAGTACCTGACAGTACTTCGTTCTTAAACTGCATACAACCACACTGTTCGATAGCCTTATTGTAATGTGGCGGTACTTTAAGGGCTGGGGTATGAGCGACCTTGAAGTACCGGTATCTGGAGAGGGGAAGCAATGAGTTACCCCAAATCACAGCGGCAGGTAGTGACTGGGCCGCCGAGTGCTAATATATATTTATTTTGGAAGGTTCGTGTTTGTTTTAAATTTTGGGGCGTTTTTCCAAAATTTGATATTTTTGGTGATATTTGAAAAAAGCGACATGCCAAAGACAACTCTTTGGGCACATAGTTTGTTATTGTTATTGCAGTTCTTTTCCACATACCTACGTTAACATTCGATTGGGTGATTTACTAATATTATATATTTTATGACTGCAATTTGGCGTTTTCAATGCGTTTTACACGTATCATGAAATTAACGCAAATATCTGGTCACGCTGCTTTTAGAATTTTTACCTGATCGTCGGCTTTTGCAGGCAACAGAATGCAGATTGGCTCACGATAGATGTCGTATTCCTCTATGTGGTTCACTCATTGATAAAATGAGTTTGCATTCCTTGTAACAACACACACATTGCCGTCTGGAAACTGGGTCTGGTACTGATTTTGGGACAGCCAATAGACTTCAGCGCCGTATCAAATCTCATAAAAACCACACGACTGACGACTATGTGTTTATGTTTCCCGCACGAAAGCTTGTGTCTACATCTATTACTATACTTCTTTGGAAACGTTGACCTTTTACCATTCTTTGTATAACGCCCTGATATGACCTTGATATGTTCGCTTGATTGGGTACGTTATAGCATCCATTTTCCTTAAGTTGTTAGGACTTGGTCAGTAGATAATACTTGCAGGGATACAATAGTTTAACATGGTGTGTGAGCATGGTGAAAGACTCATTATTGATTAGGCGCGGACATATTAAAGGCACAGGTCCTTTGCGTGTATAGCAGAAAATTATAATAGAATGTGTGAATACACACCACTCCACGCCATACATAAATTCTGCCAGTCACATTTCCCCAATATGAAATTTTTTTAAAGTAAAATTTTAATTTTAACTTTTCTTCATTAAAGTTTGGCGGAGGCAGGGTTCGAACTCACGGCGGCGGACTGCTTTGGACACACTATGATTATGAACCCAGCACCTTAGACCACTCGCCCACTTGTCTCGTTGGAATTCATTTGAAACTTATTTGAAGATATAATCGCAACTTCAACATAGGCCTACCACGTGACAAGCAAAGGCAGAAAACGTACCATATTTTGGAATTTTATTTCAAATAAAAACATTTATGTGTATTATTAGCGCTCAATTGCTGTTAACTGCGTGTTTTATACAAAAAAAATCCAACGATAAGCATGATAACTGGGCGTCTATATGGACAATACATTATATCGATTTTGACACGTGCTTGTGTCTCAGTACATTTCCATGGTCAGTAAAATACTATAGAGAAAAACCTACCATTTTCTTGTATACACGTTCGATGTTTTGATCAAGTATGTGAATATTCGACATTAGACCCAAATTTTTTTTTCAGGAAATAAAAGATTAGATTACCATAAAAACGAAACAGTAATCTTTTGCCGGGTCTTTATGTTATTTATACATAGAATTTTCAACGTTTTTTCTATCCTTATTCTTGCTCAATTAAAAAAAATATTTTGGCGTATATAAAATTGAAATAAAATTCTCTACCTCATAAACGACATCAAATGTGCCACAATTGGGTATCACGAATCGGTATATATGATGTGCAGTTAATATTCATATTTTCTTTTATACAGAGGATGCTTCAGTTTTGACAGGAAAAATATTTTCTTGAAAACCCTCTCACTCGGTTATTTTAAAAAGGTAACCACGCTTCCCTAGAATGTGCAATAAATTAGCATTAAAATTTTTCTTATTCTAACAGCAAGCGTTTCTAGAATGTATTATGGCGAAATGTGGTGTAGTGTGAATAGAATGTTTGGAATTTTGCAACTAAAATACTAACTGCATTCTGCATTATGTATTTATTTATTTATTTAGGCCTATGCCTATTTATTTATTTACTGACTTATTTATTTATTTTATTTATTTGGTATATTAGTTAGTAGGCCTAGTTAGTAATATTCCATGATAGGCCTGCGTCGGTTTATTATTGATTGTTGATAACTTGACAACTTGATTGATTGATCGATTGATAGTCATTTCACATTATATTCCTAGTTTATAGGCCAATTTGAATAGCATCGTACATTAGATAAATAGACCTATCAGTATTGATTTATTCTATTCAGCAATATCAAGGATTACTATCAAACTTCTCATAGCTGATTGTCAGTTGGCTCAGTGGTAACGCAGTAGGTTTTACAACACCGAGGTCCCGGGTTCGATTCCCACCTCTGCCTATTTTTTGCAAGGCTGAGGAGAAAATGAAATTTCTGGACTGCAAACTTATTTGGCGCGCGATCTGAGCTGGTCCTTTTCTGGTGGCTGTGTCTGTTACAGCATGGAAGAAAGAGATGAGAAGGAACCACAACGACTTCGATCGGCCAAGTTTTAATCCGCTTATCTATTGACGCATGAAAAGAAAAGCTATCAATGGTACTTACTTTCATGTATGATCCATTTACCGCGATCGATGCTTGGCGAAATCATTACTGGAAAAAACTATAACAAACCCATCCAAGAACAAACAAACGCTACCCAGAAGTAAGATTATGGAATTTCACTGATGCTCTGAACATGTATAGTAGCTTTGTTTTGGGATCTACAGTCAAACTGTTTTCTTGATCGTGTTGTGTAGAAAATGTCCTTTAAAAATCGAAAAGGTCATCAAAATCGGCCGTTTTTTGCCGAGTTTCATCTTTAGCAAATAAGGTAAGATTTTGGTGACTTTTTCGATGAAAAATAGATGCAAAATGTTCTTAAATAATGTACAATGTTCCGGTTGAGTCCGGTACATGAAACCTGTTTAATTTAATAGTTTATATGTGTATAATCGTAACTAGCTAACTCGTTTCAGTGCCAAAGACTGCCAACTCTGAGAAAAAAGTCATAAAAGTTCGGGAAAATTGGGCGAAATGGAAGAAAAAGATGTAGGCCATCAATGACCGATGATCACGTCACCAGAGAAAATCCTATAGGGTGCTTGCACGGAAGGTCATTAGTTCAAATCATCCTTCAGACACGCTCCAGAAGACATGCAAATACATGGAGTACAATACCAATCACCTATTTAACGCGTGGTATTGATCAAAGTAAATCCTCATGAATAACAATGTCAATTAAATGTCGGTAAAGGGAGTGGACAAAGTGAATGCGTTCGTTGTGGTTCCTTCTTATCTCTTTCTTCCATGGTTACAGGCACACTCCCTCTGCATCCAAACCAGGTTCACGCTCATTACACCTCCCTTAAAAACACGGGCCCTGAACAAAATATGATGCGTGCGCATACTGCCAGGAAAAAACAATGGAAATTGTGATGATGCTCGCATACTGCCAGGCAATGACGTCAGAAGTCAATTCATCTATAGTTATAATGCTATCACACGTCAGTACTGTTGTCAAAAGAATTAGTTCACCAAGATGGACATAGAAGAAAAAACAAACACATTAAGGTCATCTATCTACATTATAGTGGAGAGGTTGTTGAATACAGCAACGCCTTTAACATCTAAGTGGGAAAATAGAGCCAGGGTCACGAAGAATGTTTATTTGACACAAAAGCAACATCAGCAATGACAGAAAGATTGACACGGACTTAGCACAAACTGCGCATTTGTCACTGTTTTCCTTTTGCTATATAACAAAAATCGCATGTCAGACGGATGTAAAAAACGTTGTCTCCCCTCCCCTTCAACCTCGTCACAGAAGTGTTACGGACATAAATGGGGAAAACAAAACAAACACATTACCGTGCCAGCGCGTACTTTGTGTGCCTCATATGTAACAAGATGTAGAAGATCTCAACTTCTGATAACATCTCGACCTTACCATGCTTACGATCAATTTAGAAACAAAACCATTTATTAAAATATTTTAGTGGTTTTTTTAGAACTTTGCATTTCAAAAAAACCAATTAAGCTGCAAAGACGCGGGCAGATTTAGAGATATTGCGTCTATTGTTTTAAATAGTTCAAGCTGAAAACACACATTCGTCGCAAAAAATAAGACTGATCCTATTGTCTGTACAACACAGAACGACCCTGCTGATTGGTCAGTGCATGCTTATTGTGGCCTCTACAATAAAATCAACAACCCGTTGATGGAAACACAATGTCAATTTGGTAGATATGTCGCTTCGAGACATTGAGTAAAACATGAAAATGCATGGGTTACATCTCCTGCCTGCATAAACTATCACTGTTTTCTAATTTACAGATAAACAAAAATTTTGTTCAAAAGTTATATCCGATTTAAGTTTTAAAGTAGAACTGATTTGACTTGCTAATAACAACACACGAGTTCGCATGGGATATTTAAATTTGACCCATGATGGTTCCGTAATGTCCAACTAATTTCATTACACTGCAAAACATATTTTACTCAACATTGAGTAAGAAGGTCACAACTCAACAGTTGAATAAAAAATTACTCAGCATTGAGCTCATATAGGTCACAACTCAACAATTTTTTGCAGTGTATCCCGCCTTACCGCTTCATACTACATTGTATCGAGATTTAAAAGAGGTTCCAGGTTAATTCCATGTGGGACCGATTTTGCCGTGTGGCTGCACCTTCCTAAGATTTCTGAGTTCTCACAGTGGAATCGATAACCAGACACGTTGAATATAAAGCGTAAAGTATAACGTTTTCTCTACCGGTGTCGTGAAGATTAGGACAAACACTTTGTACGAGTCACCGGATAGCCGAACACTTCTATGGTGATGTGTACCTATATGAGTGTCCAAATGGGTTTATCGATAGGACTATTTTAAAAGGCTCGTGAAATAAAACCGATATGAACATGACCGTACTTTCTACTTGGTTAAAAGAATTGATTATATCTCTTCTCCGGTCATTTAGGCTTCCTGTATTCTATCTTTCTCTTCCTTTTTACGGTGTTTTCATGGTCTGCGTTTGTGTGTTCGTAACTTTTCATTCTCTTTTTCCGTTCTCAAACCAACTCCTTCCTCCTCTTTTCCTCACTTTGAATCATTTTTCTTCTCTTCACTCGATTGATTTGTTTCGTCTACTCTCTAAATATACTATTCTCTTCTTATCTTCTTGCCATTTCTTATCACTTTCCATCTCACCTCATCTCATTTCAGCCCGTTTCTTCTCATCAACATCTTATCTTATCTTTATCTTACCTTATCTTATCTTTATGTTTATATTATCTCATCTATTCTTATCCTGTCTTGTCTTATCCTAAGTTTTCTCTCGTATCTTCCTTTTCCTCGTGCTATTTCAACTTGCATTTTCATGTTGCTTCATGTCTCATTTATATATTAAATGTAAATATTTATATAGCGCTTTATGCCGTAAACAGCCTCAAAGCGCTTTACATTTATTCTGCCGTCATTAGAATATGTTGGAACCACGTTTGCTGCCCGGCCTAAATATGGCACAGGGTTCATCAGTACAACGACTGTGACTACCCCTAACAGCTTCCCATTCCCATGAGGCAAGTGAGGCAAAGCGCCTTACCTAAGGGCGTAATACGGTGGTGGGGCGGGGACTCGAACCCAGGCATGTCGAGTGAGCTCTCAGATTATGAGTCCAAGGCCGTAACCACTGAGCCACCGTGCCCTATATTCCTCATTATTAGTTTTTCTCGTGTTCTACCATCTACTCTTTAATTCCAATATTCTTCTATGCCGTATACAATCTTAACTTAAAAACAAAATGAAACAAACAGAACCCTCCGGGGGACACACTGGGATGCATATTTATTAGAACCAGTAACTATTAACTATTTCAATTATTCAGATTTTGACGTCAAATCGGAACCACGGTGGTGGTGATTTTTGTGCATGTTTTTTTTTTTTTTTTGTGCATGTTTGAATAAGGTATTATATGTTAGCGTGTAAGACACATTGGGCTAAGGGGAAGTGTTCCATTTGACAATTATATACGTGATTATTGTTATCAGCGAGAAACATTCTTGCGAAAACACTATTCTTTCAAAACATGTTACTAATTAAACAACCTGTTGGTAATGTTCAGTTACATCGTTCAATCTTCATCGATGGGAAATGGAATAGTCTAAACTTAATCGATATCATTAATTATAGATTAACAAACTCCCTATGATACACTTAAAATTGGGTCATAGTCAATTCACATTGTATTGTGGGATAATGTAACGCCAAAGTATTATGTGGTATCTTTATTTATTTATCTGGTCCCGCATGACAGATCCATCAGACAAAGGACAAATAAAGAATAGAAGTAGTTTGAAACATTGTGTGTATCCTACTGTTACATTATATTTACTAAGTGTCTTTTAACATGTTTTATGACATTTTCTTTCACAGATAAAAGCGCTCGGATACATGTTACTGTTTTGTTGCTTCTTTGTCGTCTCTTCTCCTTTTTCTTCTTCAGCGTCTTTTTCTTCATAATGCAACTTCGTCTTCATTTGCGTCTTTGTCTTCATCTTCATCATCATCATTATCTTTATCTTTATTATCTTTATCTTTATCTTTATCTTCTCCAACATCTCCATTCATCTTCATCTTCATCTTCATCTTCATCATCATCTTCCGCTTCATCTTCATCATCATCATCATCATCATCATCATCATCATCATCATCATCATCATCACCGTCTTTTATCTTCATCTTCATCTTCATCTTCATCTTCATCTTCATCTTCATCTTCATCTTCATCATTATCTTCCCCTTCATCTTCATCTTCTCCAACATCTTCATCTATTTCTTCTGCATCGTATTCGTCTTCAGCTTCTTTCTCTTCCATCTTCTTGACGCCGTTCACGATTTCCATATATCACAACTGTCATGACTATTGACCAATGCAAGTTTTTCATCCACCGGGTCACCTCACTCAAAACTCGTCCTGTTTTTGCAATCATAGATTTTGCTGCTGTCTCTGTATCGCTATTGTATTTCTACATGTATATTGCCTCTGTTATTTCCAAAATGAAAGACGTTACAGCAAATTTGCTTTCCATATATTAGAAATGAAGATGACCTCCTCACATTACAAAAACAGATTGGAAGAGGCTGATTTCAATTATTTCATTAATGACTAATTAACTTAGCATTAAAGCTATCAATTGAACACATAACACTGGATGTATATTGTATCTTAATCAAATATTATTAATAATCTCTTCCATTATAGATGTCTCATAGGCGACTTGTATTTGTACTAGGTAATAGCTTTATCATTGCGTGTTAAGAATCCTATTTCATAAATATACGTCATTAGGATTTTCCGTGTTAAATACACAATTCTTGTATTCAATACCAAAGCCATTTTCATGAACCAGGCAGCCAATACTTGGTATGCTTTTACTTATACAAATGTAGTTTTATATGAATTTGATGATAGGTTTCATTATCATTGAGGTATAGGAATTTTTATTTTTTTCAGAGAAGAGCAGGTAGGACAACTATTTGATTATATTTCTACATGTTCATACTACATACTCTGAAAATTTTAGAAAATTCGCACGTGTCCGGTTTTTTAAATAACATTTTGTTCCTAAAATGGGAGTTATAGCGCCCTCAACGGGCACTCTCTCCGAAAAAATAAAAAGTCCTAAAATAAAACGGACTCTTTTATTTTTTCGGAGAAGAGCAGGTAGGGCAACTATTTGATTATATTTGATTATATTTCTACATGTTCATACTACATACTCTGAAAATTTTAGAAAATTCGCACGTGTCCGTTTTTTTAAAATAACATTTTTGTTCCTAAAATGGGAGTTATAGCGCCCTCAACGGGCACTCTCTCCATAGGGCTACATGTAAAGACCAGTTATAGACAAATGGCCCTAAAATAAAACGGACTCGTTCATTTTTCCTCAAATTTTGCATATGATGTAGATTTAACATCTGGAATGTAATGCAAGTGGTGTCGTTGGTGCTCTTCTAAATTCATTTATAAAATGTCCGCCCCAGACCAAGGTGGATGCAATAAATTTTTATATAAACATCTACCAAAAAGTACCCCCCCCCCCCTCTCCCCCGAATGAATGACCATTATTCTATAAGCAATGATAACGGTTGTTCGTATGCCAAATGTACAGAATACACATTCGAAGCAGAATTTATTTCTGCGCATTATGACAACTCATATTTTTTGCTATGACGTTGACATTGATTTTTTGTAAGAATTATCTAACATCAAATTGTTTGTAATTAAAAATTAAGTTGTTTCTAAATGCAATTGCAGGTTTTCCCTTCGATGTATCCACTTGAATAATACGTGCTTCTCTGCTTCTCTGTGAATTTAGTGATTTATTTTGATGAAATCTCAATGATCTAGGTATTTGGCAAAAAATGTAAAATACACATTGTGTGAGTATTATGCGTGACTTCACTCCTGGTGGTAATATTGTATTCTTAAGCAATGGGCTATTCCATTTAAAATCCACACTACCCCTGTGGAAGATTTTGGAAATATCTTCCACAGGGGGAGTATGGATTTCAAATGGAATGAGCACATACAGCAACTAGAAGATTCAGGTTAAATTTTTCTCAGAGGGTGTAAGAGATTCAAATAGAGCTGCCAATTATGTTCATTCCATTTGAAATTCTTACTCCCCCTGTGGAAGATATTTCCAAAATCTTTCACAGGAGGAGTGTGGATTTTAAATGGAACAGCCCAATAGCTCCCGCTTGTCCCAGGCAATACCTCCTCTTTGAAACTGAGCACGACATAGGCACCAAATGAATAATTTAGCTGTGGGCATATTCTTGTGACGGGCGGGCTGGGCGTAGGGCTATGAATTTAATTTTGCGCTTGTATGTCGCTACCTAGCCTGAATACCGAACAGATAAGAAATATGTCAAAGTATGATTAACGTCATACAGATGAACTGCTATGACTATAATTATATAGACCAAGCGTTGATTTAAATGCATCTACCCGAACGATATACTTCTATGCATTATATTCGGGGTGTAACATAATTTAAACATTTCTTTTGCACAATTATAAACGTAAATATGGTTATTTCTTTTATTTAGTTTGAACGACGCATTAATTGTTCAAGTATATATTAAACGTGTATTGGAGACATCACAACATTTTATTAGAAGGCGCATAACTATGAAGAAGGATGCACTTGTCGGCTGCTACATGTGTCTCATTTCACTTAATAACTGTGAATAAATACCAGACTCATTTAAGTGGTGGTCACTTTATATCATCCCCAAGTAACATGGCTTATTATTAATACAGAGAACATTCCATAACCATGTCACTTGGGGATGATTTGAAGTGACCTTCAATTGAGATGAGTCTGGTATTTACTCATAGCTCTTATGCACATGTAGCAGCCGACAAGTGCATTGTTTTGATATGGATGTACACATATAGTAATATTGTAGTTGAATAATATTTTTATATACATTCAGCCCTGTTATATATCCTTTATAGAAACGAGGAAATATCTCCTTTGTTTGCTTGTTTCTTTGCATATTTCTTTCCTTATTTATTTTCCATTTGTGTGTGTGTGCGTCACCCTCTTGAAGGAGTTCATTTTCCCGCCATGTCATTGCAATGATTAAGTTTTATAATCACGCATCCCAATCGTGTGGTGAAATTGAATCCGTTTTGGACCTATCTATTACGTGCTGTGGATCATATACACTGATAGCGACGGATTAACAACCACTAATATCTATAAAGAGATCAAATTGACTACGCTAAACTCAGCGAGCTGTACTGAATGACTAGTAAATAGATCAAATTAACGGGGGCCGCAACGTCTCGATCACTCTTGATTAAGATGATCAGAATTGAATTATTAATCAGAATAAATAGTAACATTTTATTGCGTCAATATATTCCATACAAGAATTAAATGTTTTCACAAATCACAACTAACACGTCAATCAATTGACATTTCATATAAGGATCGCCAAAGATCCATGTTTAGATCGAAAAATTAAACTATATCCATTAGCGAAACAAATATAAGGTGAGATGTGGTGCTTGGTATTTCTTATTGATTTTACAAAAGACAATATAATTAAAACACAGATTTGTTTAAATATTTTGGAGACTTACTTATTAAAGGAGTATTTCGTGATCCTAGCATCCACTTTTTATGACATTTTTCAGTAGATATCCACGAAAAAAGCTTATTTCCAAAATTTGAGTTGATTCCGATTTTGCGTTTGCAAGTTATGCATTATTATGTGTATTACACTGCTCCATAGACAATGTGTTGTAATTTCGTTCTGGTATACCAGAACGAAATTCAAATTTCACGATATCTTTGCTAAACGAATTATTCTGCAGGAAATATTTTGTGCATGCATTATGTAGCCAGAGTTTTCCAGTGATATAAAAATCTCAACTTTTTTGGAGAAAAGTGCGGGGATAATGCTGTGCATAACGAAATGCCCTTTTATCATTAAAAAATATTTTAAAACATCGACTTTAGGATTCAATCATGTTTCAACGTTGTTCATCACCGATTAACAACGATGCGTTCGCGTCGTCTGCGTGGTTTACTTCGCGAGCGAAGTAAACCACGCAGACGCGCCGGACGCGAGTTGTTAATCGGTAATGAATTTAACAACGGTGAAACATGATTGAATCCCTTTCAACAACGAAAACAAGCTAAAGATGTCTAATTCACATGATTCTTTCATACAGAATGTCTGTTTGTCATTGCCACTCAACCTTAAAACAACGGGATTTATCTGTTAATATCAGCAATAAAATTAAAGAATAAAGCGGTAACCGCTACCTCCAACAAAAGAGAGTTCATGTTTAGTAAGTTACAGACATGACGAATTTTACGCGCTCTTGCGTAACGCGTACGCGTAACCATGCGTTCGCGTATACGCTACTGAACTGTGCATTCATCACGGATTAACAACGGTTGGCTCCTGTACAAAGGTATAGGAAGAGTTGTTGAAAGTAGTATCATTCAAAACTGTGGAACAATATAATCACATACATACGCTATTCATTACGTTTGGGTTTTGGAAAGAACCTTCTGTTAAATCATGCATGACTCAATTACAAATCTCTACATCCCTTTCTTCTTGTCTATTGATATTTTGAATAGTGTTTATCTTTCCCTAATAGATAGCACCCTGATCGATTCTTCCTGCATATCAATATGCTTCATTTACATTACATTACAGTGATCGGACACTAATCCCTACCATAACAAACCATGTAAAGGTGATATAACAGGTCTATATTACAGGATTAGATTAGTAAACTATGATCTATTTGCAAGTATTATAATATATTGATTGAGCAGGAAAGATGTGATAATATTTTTTTGTATAGTAGTCTAGTTGCCGGCGTGCGATATTTTTTTTCCTAGTCAACATTTGCATCACATAATACATTTACATGATATAGGCCTATGAGGCTGGATTGAGTTGTGTTCAGTTTTATACGGCGGATTTATTGCCATAATTATTACCTCTTACTTAACAAAAGAAAAACAAATTTATTCCAATTAAAATTCTACCAGGGTTCGAACCCACAACCTTTTGATTAACAGTCGAGATCGAATACCACTACGCTGTGAGTGCTTCTGCCAGAAATGCGTTTGTTCATCATACTTATTGATTACGGAATAAATCGCAAACACACGATATATATATATATATATTACTTGTCTATTATTACTAATAAATACGTATATAATCTCCAATCTATGCGGTTCCTATGCAAATATTGACTAGTAAATTAATATAGGCTGCCGGCGGCGTCAGGTATACATAGAATGTTTTTTTTTATGATGATGACATGTATGATGCAAACTCATAGGTTTTGTGCGTTTGGCAATTTGGGAGGGGTGGGGATGGGGGTTCAAAATGACCCAATAGGATTATAAAATCAAAATTTCAATTGCTCAAATACCTCTTTCAAATATATCAAATTATTTACATAAATAAACAAAATAAATAAATAAATTGAACAAATTGTAGTGTAGTATTAAAATCATAAATATAACCATTGCTGGCAGGAGGACTCGAACCAACGATATTGACATTAGCAGTCTGATGCTCTACCATTGAGCTATGACAGGATCTAGTGATAAGGGTCGAATTTTTAGCTTATACAGTGTTTGTCAGTGTTTGTCCGCCTCGTGAAAGAAAGAAATATAAAATCTCAATTTTTAATTTAAATTTATTTGATAATTTTCTAACCTATATTTTCTTTAGAGCAGGGACAAATATTTCCCTTTTATCTAATTTGACCGCTATATAAGAATCTACTTCTTTTATTACTGATTTAATTCCACGATTTGTTCCATTAAGCAATATCAAAGATTAATGTCACACATCTCACAACAGATATTTAGTTGGCTTAGTGGTCTTCCACAGTGCTGTTTAACCTGGAGGTACCGAGATCAATTCCCACCTCTGCCTGCAATTTTTTTTAAAGACTGGGAAATAATAACCTGACATTCGCCGCTGACATTCGTACTTCAGAAGCGGAGTTATAACTTGTTAAACTTTGCTCCTTCCGTAAAAGGGTACATTATTTTGGCACTACATTATTTGCTGGTATTAAATATCAAATGGTCATAATTGGCGGTCACTTCAAATCATCCCCAACTGAACTAGGTTCAGGAATTTCCTCTCATTGTTAATTGTTGGTTAACCCACCACTTGAGAATAAAGGACTATGATAGGTGCAACAGGATTACCTACGGGATTATCTCAAGGATATAATTCTGTTCTCCATCCTTTTCTTACATCTTCTCTGATATGTGCTAGTGTCAATGGTTATTGTTAAAAGGCAATAAGGTGTGTAATTGCAATATTTCCTCTGAATAGGAAAGACTCTCTACATCGAGTTATGTATGCTGGTGGTTCGCAATACTGTTATTTAAGAGAAGGTATCTTCCAAATCCAAATCCAAATGTTTGCTAACGCATTATCAGACAGGTAGCCTTCAATTGAACGTAGTACTGTTTATACATTACGTCTTGGCAAGCGTTCGAAAATGCAGCACTTTGGAGTACATCGCATATTTTAGGGAACTAGGCCATATATATTTATTAATATTATTGGTTTATGTTATTGCTCTGGGAATGGAGTCTTGGATTTGGACACGGTCAAATGGGCTATTCCAGAAACAGAAAATAGATGCACACCCCTATAGAGGAGTTCGGACTTTTGTCCAGACGTGATTGTTGGAAATCCAGAGTCCAAAGGCGAAAAAATCCCAAGAGAAAAATTGTCCAAAGTCAGGAATCATGAATTTGAGAGCTCATTTTAGACATTTTTCCTTAATTTAATTGGATTTCCCAGCATTTTCATACGACATTGGCAACCGGAATTCCAGTCGTTTTCAGAAAGTAGATTTGGAAATCCAGACATTTCTTTGATTAAAAAGTTACTCCTCTATAGGGGGTGTGAATTTAATTTCTGGAATAGCCCAATTTAATACAACGTAATGAGTGCAAAAATGTGTTAGTTTCTTCTAGTGACATTTATGAAACGAATGCTGCTATTTTGTAATTTTACGTAGAAACCTGGATGCTACGTTATATTGAACTCCTTTAAGCAGAAACTACTCTTCATTTTGATTGAAAACAAACCCATTTTAGTACCAATCTTATTACCCTTCCCGCCTTCTATTCAATGTTAACAATACATCCATAACACTACGCTTGCGGTTACACAAACGGTACTTTAAACCTATATCTAAAGGCGATTCCAAATCGCTACAATATATCTTCTTTATAATAACTTCACACGTTTAATGTCCTTGGGTTGTCCTAGTTTTTCCCGCGTTTTTTAATCAAGAAAAATACTGACTATATACTGAACTAACAGCAATACACGTGGTGCATGGGTTGTGGTCAGAGTTCGTCTGCGGGGCTCTAATCGTTGGTTTGTGCCTTATAGCGCGATATAGACATCGTCATTATTAGATGCCTTAAAGATGCGCCTTAGGCTACCAAGCAAATGCTATATATGGCAAACTTTACATCTGTATTGCGTTGGTTTAAAGATGAAAGCTGAGGCATTAAATTAAATTGTTGAAGATTTATAAGGGCATTTCGTGATCCACAGCATCATCCCCCCCCCCACTTTTCTCAAAAAAGTTGAGATTTTTATCAGGTGGTATACACCATGCATTCTCTAAATTCAGTAAATTTCCATCGTCAACCGTGTAATTGAATGGGATTATTTTGAAATTTTAAAACGCTTGAAATATCACAAACAAATAGGCCTATGTTAATAAATAATATAAATACAAGCTAAAACCATTGGGGTCCGATAATGAACCCCACAAAACTAACCGAGTATATGGGCAATGCCATACGGCAGGGGGCGGTTTCACAAATTGCCGGCTCTATCATGCCACTCGCCGCCTGATTTTTATATCGCTGGAAACCTCTGGCTACATAATGTTAATGTACAAAATTTCTTGCAGATTAATTCGTTTAGCAAAGAAAATTTGAATATCGTTCTGGTATACTATAACGAAATTACAACACATTGTCTATGGAGCAATGTATTACACATAATCATGCATAACTCGCAAACGCAAAATCGGATTCGACTGACATTTTGGGAACAGACTTTTTTTCGTGGATATCTATTGAAAAATGCCATAAAAAGAAATACTCCTTTAACATATGAAGGTTATGATTGAGGTGCAAACAATATTAGAGACATTTTCTCCGGCGGAAGGTGACCACGTTTATTGTAAGGTGTACATGGATGCTAGTAGAACTTACAAGTGACAAAGAACAGATCAAATGATGGCTTTTAAGCCATCAAGTTTTAAAAAATGCCAACGTCAAGCGCTATTACCATAATAACATTATGTTATCAGATGTCAGCACTGTTGTCGAAATTATTTCTTCTCAATCTTTGAAATAAGAACCAAGATGGGCAAGGACGAGCGAAAACAAACACATTAAGGTCATCTATATTTGAAAAGTCATTACATACTACAAAATCTTCAACGGAAAATAAGCCAGAGTCATGAATAGTGCTTATTTGACACAAAAGCAACATCAGCACTGACAGAAAGATTGACACGGTCTTAACACAAAGTGCGCATTTATCACTGTTTTCTTATTGCTATATAACCAAATCGCACGTCAGACGGCTGTCAAAAGGTTGTCTTTTCCCCCAACATAAATCTCGTAAAAGAAGCGCTACGGACTTGAATGGGGAAAACAAAACAAACACATTACCGTACCAATGCGTACTTGAGTGGGCCTAACATATATCAGGATGTATAAAATGGCATCGGAACCTCAGGTTCTGATGAAATCTCAACCTTATGATCAATTTAGAAACAAAAGCATTTATTTTTACAATTGGTAAGTGTTTTTAGTAGTCTTGCTTGTGTGCGTCGTTGCATTTTAGAACAAATTGCTCCAAGCTGCAAGGACGCGGGCAGATTTAGCAATAGTCCCCGCAATAGTCTTGCTTCTATTATTTTGAAGAGAGATTCAACCTGAACTGACACTATCGACGCAAGTAACAAGCCATCCGTTTTATCCAATCAGCGAGATCGTATTTTCTGCACAGTACATAACGACCCTGCTAATTGGTCAGTGACCATGCACTCACATTCTTTATGGCAGTATTTAGAGGGGAAACGAGCCACAGATGACAGCACAAGGTGAGCCGACTCTGTTTTAAAGAAAAAGATGAGAGGTTTGACAGAGTAACAATAATTGAATAAAATTCCCTTTAAAAGGGAAAGCCAGCCTCAATGTAGAAGAGGTCTTGTAATTAGTTTTGGTCAATGTGAAAGGCATTTTTAGGATCACGCTTACATCTACATGACAGTCCACCAAACCATCAACGATGAGAACATGCACACTGAAACAGCAGAAAACATTAATTCCTAATCTCATGTCAACTCTTTTAATTCATTACATGTACTCCAAATTGTTCTGGTCTGTTTGTTTTGTTGTTGTTGTTGTTGTTGTTGTTGGTGGTGGGTTTTTTTTGTCTTTTCAGCTTTTTACCCACGATATCTCAATTTCCAATTTTGTAATACCAGAACTTACGAATTCAATATCTTCGCTTAGGAATGTCCGATTTCACTGCTTTCGATATATACACTGCCGGTTTGAGTTAACTTACATGTACATTTTATTTTAAAATAACTTAATTAATTCGCAATGTATAGTTTAAGCCTACTATATTATAATAGATAGTGGCCAGCACATTTATAAAGGACTGGTTACTCACTACAATCTTCACTCTTAAACTGTGTTTTTCTGAATGTGCTGATCATGTTGATTGCTAGTCGGAAACTCCTGCGAAGCTATGGACATGGCATCTTACATACTCCATTCTATAACAGTCTGCCTAGTGCCTTGTGTGTTTTCTCTTCAATCATTTTGTTGAATGTAATGTTATGAATCAAATAGTTATGTGTCATTTTATTTATAATAAAGAAGTTATTAAATTAATAAAGTAAGACAATTTATTTATCTATAAGTGCATGTCAAATGGGGTACATTGTTCAATACTATAGGCCTACATGCATAAATTATGCCCATATTATAGCTAGGCCCTAAAAACTTTATTTTGCATCGGATTTTTCCTGTTGAAAAGACAAAACTGATGTTTATGATAGCAACCATTTCATCAATAACATTTTGAGTCATTTTTATCCATAAAACGACACAGGATATGATAGATAACTACTTTCACATCAATATGGTCCATATGATCACAGATTGTTGAGAATCTGTGATATGATCCGGGGATATGATGAAGATTTTGATTCTATAGATCTGTTATCAACATGATATCACGCTGTTCAGTGGTCAAGGAGTAAGGACCCCGGTCAAGGACACTGATATGACATCATAGGTGATGTCAGATTTTCTTCTGCTGACCATATGATGCTATATATTAACTATTATTGTTACATTTAGGCCTATACCTATAGAACTTTTAAAGTCATAATTAGTTCAAACATAACTTTGGTAATACTCACTCGTTTTCGTTCGTTGAAACGGCAAAACATACTTACTTTTCCTTACAAATCGAATTAAAATATTTAAAAAAAAATTCAACCACAACAAGTTTTAAACAAAAGTCATTCCAATACCAATAAAAAATAATCTCTTGAGCAAACTGACCCCATCCCAGAAATAGGTACCAGCCCGATGGGCTGGCGAAAAGAGAGGTATTTCTATAGCAATATATTTCACCATTTTCTGACCGTACATCTGATTGAATATGATTGATAGCTGGCCTATTGTGGAGCACAGAACAAACTACGAAGAACTTTGATATGTATTGAGCCGAGTTACAGCACATTATATTATATCAAAATGATGGGTACCCAGTGATGATATATCTTCTAATTATTTTGATGTATGTAGTCAAGAAAATATATTCTACTATAAGATATTCTTTGGATTTCCAATGTAAACAGAATTATCTTTTTGCCTGTTTGGACCTTTTCAAACTGTGTTCTTGGCAGTTAAAAAACAAACAACATTGAAGTTCAAATGGCTTTAACTTACATTATACGCAGAACACATATTACAAAGAACTTAAAATAACATCATTTCTAAAATCAGAACTTAATTGAAACCCAAATAATGTGTCTTATTATGCTTTCAGTATATCCTACCCCTAAATGTTAATTTGCAACTGATTAAAAAAACAAGACAGACAAAGGAATAGGAATT
Source organism: Amphiura filiformis (assembly GCF_039555335.1). Taxonomy (NCBI): domain Eukaryota; kingdom Metazoa; phylum Echinodermata; class Ophiuroidea; order Amphilepidida; family Amphiuridae; genus Amphiura; species Amphiura filiformis. Next base: position 58,945,445 of record NC_092634.1, read on the forward strand.
GACGAAGTCACATTTTATCCAAACATTTCAACACTTTCAGTTGTCTCAAATCACTCTACATAACTCCATAGTAATTGGAAATACATGTATGTCTCCCTATCATCAGGAATTCAGAATATTTCTCGGTTTGTTCTATCACCAAAACTATTTAGAATGAAACATTTTCGTCTTAATTCAAGTCTCAATCCATAGTAGATAAGTATGCCGACTCTATGTCGACGAGTTAGAATATGCCAGCATTGTTCAGAGCAGCTGTACTGATTTTGTTTCTATAATCATTATTTTATGTTATTGATGCTATAGCTAAAAACTGTTAAACTGGCTCAACTTTAAATAGAAAATATATAGTCTAGAAAATTGAGCGTAAGTTTATTAGGGAGCAGTCGCGCCGCTAACCACTTAAACATGGCAGTTTTTGGTATAATTATCAAACAGATTAAAAACCAATTAAAATGTATTGAACCCGATTACTTTATCATATTTACTATACCAGTATGAACTTAGTGGAATAGATTTTAGCACTTTTTAATATCAGTTATGAGTTACATTATGAATTACGTCTGCTTAGCTTAACTGCTTCAGATACGTGACGCATTTTCACCAAAACACACCCTCAATTTTATCAAGACAAAAGTTTCGGATAAGAAAGAGGAGACGTTATGGTATGTGTCTATGGAAAAGAAGAAATTTCCATTTTTACGGCCATTAATGCTCATTTTGGCCTCTGCTGCATTTGCCGTCATTCGCCTCATTGACTCGGGTGGATGGGTGGTAAAATAGTAATTTAACTTTTAACCACGTCGCGTCGCTTCGATTGAGTAAAAAATGAAAATTCATGGGTTACCTTTCCTGTCTGCATAACTACCCATGCACTTTCACTTTGTCTAATTTCAGGAGACTCTAAAATACTACACACGATACATTTTGTTCCAGTTATAAGTTCAAGTTTCAAAGTGGAACTGACTTGATATGAAAATAACAAGACACGAGTACCAATGACTGTGACGTTTCAATTTGACTCATGATGATTGCTTAAAGTCGGGCACCACTAGCTGGTTGTCCAGCCTTACCGCTTCACAATTTTGTCATGTGGCTACACCATCGTACGATTCTAAGGTTCTTAAAAGTTCTCGTCGCAAAATCAATAACCAGACACGTTGAATATAAGGCGTAGAGTAGACAACGTTTTCTCTACCGGTGTCGTGAATATTAGGACAAACACGAGTCACCGGATAGCCGAACACTTTAATGGTGATGTGTATCTATGAGAGTGTCCAAATGTGTTTATCGATATGATTATTTAAAAAGGCTCAAGAAATAAAACCGATGTGAGCTTGACCGTACTTTCTACTTGGTGGAAAGAATCGATTAACTCTCTCTCTCTCTCTCTCTCTCCGGTCATTTCGGCTTCCTGACTTCCATCTTCTCTTCCTTTTCCCACTGTCTTCTTTTGTATGTTTGTACCTTGTCATTCCATGTTTCTGTCCTCCAACCATCTCCTTTCCCCCTTTCTTCCTTTCTCCTCGTCTCTCGATTTCTGTTTCGTCTCATCTGTCCTCTTGTATCATTCTTCCATCCATGCCATATCTTATCTGATCTCGTCTTATAATATCCGTCTTATTCTATCTTATCACATCGCACCCCTTCTCATCTCATCTTATCTGGTAATATCATATCATATCTTGTCTTGTCTTGTCTTGTCTTATCTCATATCATATATTATCTCATCTAATCATGCCCTGTCTTGGCTTGTCTTATCTATTCTCATGTCTTATCTTATCTCATATCGTATCTTATCATGTCTTGTCTTGTCTTATCATATCTTATCATGTCTTGTCTTGTCCTGTCTTATCTTTTCTTGTGTCTTATCTTATCTTATCTTATCTTATCTCATGTCTTATTTCATCTTATCTTATCTCACCTCGTCTCATATTATTTGATCTTATTATCTCGTTTAATGTTATCTGATCTTTATCTCATCTCATCTCATCTCATCTCAACCTATATCTTATCTCATTTCATCCTGTCCCATCTGATCTTATCTAAGAGACTATCCTTTTCTCTCATATCTCCACTTCCTTGTGTTTTTGAACTTGCAGTTTCATTTCACTCCATGCCTTATTTATATATTCCTCATTATTAGTTTCTCGTCTGTTCTACCATCTCCTTTAGTTCCGATACCGTATACAATCTTAATTTAAAAACAAAATGAAACAAACAGAACCCTCAAGGAAGGCATATTTATTAGAACCAGTAACTAATAACTATTTCAATTATTCAGATTTTAACGTCAAATCGGAACCACGGTGGTGGTGATTTTTGCCGGTAGCAAACTGGGAAACTGATTTAGTGGTGCACCCTTTGTACTTATACATGTGCATGTATGAATAAAGGTATGTTTTATCGTGTTAGACACATTGAGTTAAGAGGAAGGAACAAGCATGTGACATTTACGTGATTATTTTAATAGGTGACAAAATTTTAACAGTTTGTAATTGTTTCGTTGAATCATCGAAAAGAATCTCGTGAAAACTTCTCTTTACAACATTGTACTAATTAGACAACCTTTTGTTAATGTTAAGTTATATTAACACACTATAATAAGAGTTTTTAACAAAAGAGACGCCTTTCATTTTTTGTGAAAAGTACCAAAAGATTAACAAATAAGAGATAAAACTACGGTTTACTTTTAAGCTCGTAGAATGTTCAATATCAGTCGCGGGGAAATTTAATAGAACTTAATCGATAACATTAATTACAAATTAGTACACTTTTGATCCCTATTATACATTCTATTACTCTTACGACCCATTATTCAAAATCGCGCACTGCATGTGATTTGTTAAAACGCGTCACGTGAGAGCCCATTATTCTGCAATAATGGGTCGAGCGCCGTAACACATTCTACGCACAGCATTACGCTTGGTTGCGCGTGTATTATTTCCGCGATACGCGCTGTCACTTACGCGTACGCGCTACACCTTGAAGTAAACAACTTTAAATATTTGTGCCAAAAAATGATATTTTCTCTTTAAATCGCACTATTTTGTGGTAATAGAATAGAAATAAAGGGTGCAGCATTATCCTTTACACGCAAATAATGTGTCCTCGACAGTAAAACGTTTAAATAATGGGTTCGGCTGCGCCTCACCCATTATTTACGTTTTACTGCCTCGGACACATTATTTGCGTGTTAAGGATAATGCATTACCCTTTATTTCTTAATTAAAAATTGGGTCATAAAAGTAACCCGTCCTTCGGACAGGACTTTTAGCTGTATAACTTCTAATGAGGGAAAAAGCCTGTACTCCCATTTGAAAAAGTAGGGTTTAAACTCATGATTGTCCGCTTATTGTTCTGGTTGGAATTCCGTAAGATTATACTTTCTTGAACTATTTGTACCAAATAAATTAAACATTTATAAGGCGACGAAATAAAACCTGTTCTACGGACCTTTCAAGTACGGTCGGTCGGTGGGACTTTTTTTTCCTTGGGTGTTTATTACACAAAAATGTCACCAAAATCTGACAAATCTGAAAAATCGAAAGATTTTTTTGGCAAACATATTTTCATAATTATGTTTAGCCAAATTAAAAATAAATTTTACATGGTTTAATAAAATCATAATAATAATAATAATTAAAGATAACCAAAACGCAGATTCTGGGTCGGTAGGGTTAAACAGGGATTTTTCGTCGAATAAGCGTACAAAATATGTTTTTGCTTTTCAATAATCATGTAACAGATATTTTCAATACGTAGACAGCCGCTACACACATTAATTAGCTATCTCCCTTTACAAAGAAACATGACAAGTAAATACGACATGAAGGCAATGTTGTATTATTATGATGGGGCAATTTAACCCTCTTCGCGCGGGTGTCGACTGCAGACGACATGTTTCAAAAAAATTCTAAAAATTCAAAAATTTCCGAAATGTAAATTTTCATTACCATATTTGGAATCAGCATGAAAAATGCATTGAAATGAGTACAAACAAGCCTAGTATTGGTTCAGTGGTTCTTTAGATAGCTCTTGATATTTTGAGAAAATATCTCAAAATTTAGACTTTTTATGTTGAAGCCTATTTAATATCAAACTATAAATCAACAGAGAAAAGTCTATTTATTTATGATCACCATCCATGACATATATAGGTCTCATATCGATATGAAATAGCAACATTCGAGCGAGCCCAAAACTGAACGACATCAACGGCTGGTCATATATCTTCCCGGCATGCTTTGGGTTCTTTGGGGCTTATTCTAAAGATCTGAGCTCTATTTTCATTAATATTTATGTATTATCATATTGGTATCGTGTCAACTTGACTTAATTTGCTGCTGTAACAGAAACCCAACCTGACGTAGCCTGCAACAACTTAATAATAATAATGGAAGATTATTATTTAAGTCATGTATGTTAATAATCATAGTAATTCGCATTGTATTATGGGATAATGTAACGCCATTGTTTTATGTGACACCCTTATTTCTTTATCTGGTCTCAAATGACAGATCCGTCAGACAAATGAAAAATAGAGAATGGAAGTAGTTTTTAGATATTGTACTTTCCGAGATAAGAGTGCATCTTATAATTACATTATACCTGTTTTACTTTATTTAAACATGTTTTGTGACATTTACTTTCTCATTTATAAGATAAAAGTCGGTGTGGTTTTTTTTTTTTTTTTTTTTTCTTTGTTTGATTGTTTGTTTGTTTTTCGGGGGTTGTTATTTTTCTTCTGCTTTTTTCTTCTTGTTCTGTGTCTTCTTTATCATCATCGCCATCTTCATCATCATTTTCATCATCATCTTCTCCGCCATCTTGATTTTTTTGCATCATTCTTTTATTCTTCTTTTGTTTCTTATTCTTCCCATCTTTTTCGCATCATCTTTTCCCCCCACTCCCATAAGTTAAACAATTCATTACTTTTCCCCACTTCCATAAGTTTTGTCACGTTTGGATTACTGTAATGGTCTCTTGTCTTCAATTCCACATAAACATGTCCTTCGTCTTCAAAGTCTTCAAAACTGGGCAACTAGACTTGTTTTTAATGTACCTCGCAAGCACGATTCGCAACCATTGTTGTCTGCTCTTCATTGGCTTCCTGTCCAACAGCGTATTATCTACAAACTGCTCCTCTACGTCTACAAGACTCTAAACCACTTAGCACTAGATTATCTGAATATTTGTCTCCATATTTATCATCCAACCCGTAATCTCAGATCCGTCAATGATCATATCTTATCATGTCTTGTCCCCAAGGCTCACCTTAGAGCAGGCGACAGGACATTTACTTTATGTGCTTCGCGGGAATGGAATAAACTTCCCATCACAATAAGAGAAGCCTCTTCCTTCGCGAGTTTTAAAAAGTCAATTAAGACCTATCTTTTTCCATGATATGTTTTACTTTGTTGATCTTTATATTCTATGACTTGTATTATGTAAATTTTAAGGTTTGTACTCTATAATGTTATTTATTTAAGGCTTTTGCTTTGTGTACATTAAGATGTTTTTATTTTTACTTTGTAAGCGCTACGAGCTTGTCATAAAGAACAGTGCACCAAAAGTTTTCTGTTATGTTATGTTATGTTATGATATATTATGTTATGTTATGTTATGTTATGTTATGTTATGTTATGTTATGTTATGTTATGTTATGTTATGTTATGTTAAGTTAAACAATTCATTACTTTTCCCCATTTCCATAAGTTAAACAATTCAATACTTTTCTCCACTTCCATAAGTTAAACAATTCATTACTTTTCTCCACTTCTATAAGTTAAACAATTCATTACGTTTCTCAACTTCCATAAGTTAAACAATTCATTACTTTTCTCCACTTCCATAAGTTAAACAATTCATTACTTTTCTCCACTTCCATAAGTTAAACAATTCATTACTTTTCCCCACTTCCAAAGTTAAACAATTTAATACTTTTCCCCACTTCCATAAGTTAAACAATTCATTACTTTTCCCCACTTCCATAAGTTAAACAATGCATTACTTTTCCCCACTTTCATAAGTTAAACAATTCATTACTTTTCCCCACTTCTATAAGTTAAACAATTCATTACTTTTCCCCACTTCCATAAGTTAAACAATTCATTACTTTTCTCCACTTCCATAAGTTAAACATTCACTATAAGGCATATTTCCATTCATCGGGTGATATAACAGAACTACAGATTAGTTATCTTCCTACACTCTAAGAAAATGAAGGTTCTAAAAAGATTCTGAAGTTGTCCTCCCAGGAGAACCCTTAGAGGTTCTAAAAAGAACCAAAAATGGTTCCAAAACCGTCAAAAATGGCCCCATAAATGTGATACAGAACCGTTTTTCTTTAGAGAATCTTTGAAGTTTCTGCAAAATTAAAGAACCTTTTTCAGATATTCAAGAGGGGGTTCTCCTGAGAGGACAATAAAGGTTAGGGTTAGAACCTTTATTTCTTAGAGTGTAGTGTTTTTTAAATAATAGACTTTGCTGCTGTCATGACATCGCTATTTTATTAATTTCGTGCTTTTGCTGCTTCCAGAACAAAAGACGTAATAGCAAATTTGCTTTCCATAAATTATAAAAGTGGATAAACTCCTCATATGAAAAAACAGATTGAAGAGTCTACTTTTCAATTATTTTATTAATGACTAATTAACTCAGTATTAAAGCTATCAATTGAACATAATAACACTGGATGTATATTGCATGTCAATAAAATAGTAATACAAATCTCTTCAATTATAGGCGACTTGTATTTGCACTAGGTAATAAATGTATCGTTTTCGTTGCGTGTAAACAATCTGGTTCCATTTTATACAGCATTAGGATTTGCCGTTTTAATTGCTCAATTCTTGTATTCAATACCAAGGCAATTTTTGATGAACCAGGCTTTACTCATCATACAAATGTAAACAAACTGGTGGTCAGCCCCAACAAAAGCCCCATTATTTCATTAATGACTAATTAACTCAGTTATGAACTATCCATTGTACACTAGGTGTATATTGCATCGTAATCAAATATTAATATAAATCTCATCTATCAATTATAAATATGTTGTAGGCCACTTATATCATGTATATTTGCACATATGTAATATATCATTTTATTTGGTAAACAATCGTATTCCATTTATGTATTTTCGTCTTCGTCTTCGTCATCTCCATCTTCATCTTCATCTTCATCTTCATCTTCATCTTCATCTTCATCTTCATCTTCATCTCCATCTCCATCTCCATCTCCATCTCCATCTTCATCTTCATCTTCATCTCTCTTCATCTTCATCTTCATCTTCTTCTTCTTCTTCTTCTTCTTCTTCTTCTTCTTCTTCTTCTTCTTCTTCTTCTTCTTCTTCTTCTTCTTCTTCTTCTTCTTCTTCTTCTTCTTCTTCTTCTTCTTCTCCTCCTTCTCCTCCTTGTTATGTATTTTCGTCTTCGTCATCTCCATCTTCATCTCCATCTCCATCTCCATCTCCATCTCCATCTCCATCTTCATCTTCATCTTCATCTTCATCTTCATCTTCATCTTCTTCTTTTTCTTTTTCTTTTTCTTTTTCTCCTTCTTCATCTTCATCTTCTTCTCCTTCTACTCCTTCGTTATCTCCACTTGAGTAATATGTGTTTCTCTGGTTCTGTGTGAATTTAGTGAGTTATTTTGAATCTCAATGATGAAGGCATTGCAAATCTGAGATAATCGTACCAAGCAAATGTAAAATATAGTACATAACGATGTGTTTTGAGTGACTTCAATCCTGCTGGTCATACTTTATTCTTAAGCAATACCTCCCGCTTGTCCCAAGCAATACCTCCTCTTTGAAACTGAGCACGACACAGGGACCAAATTAATAACTTAGCTGTCGGCATATTCTTGTGACGGGCGGGCTGGGCGTAGAGCTATGAATTTAATTTTGCACTTGTATGTCGCTAGCTAGCCTGAATACCAAATAGAGATGTGTCGTGGTATGATTAACGCTTAACAGATGATCTGCTATGACTATACGCTGGCGAAGTTACGTAATAAATCGGATTAACTACCATAGCAATAGGTGAAAACAATTTTGAACATATCGCGCAGCACTAAAAGCAGATTGAACTAGTCACCTGTGTATGTCTGCAATTATAGAGTGAACACAATACTGGTCTTTTCAAAGATTCTAATCTTACAGGTGCAAGTGATCAGCATGATATCGTTCAAGGCAGAGGTACCGCGTGAACGTATCAGTGCAGCGCGGTATATTCAAAAATTGTTTTCACCTATTGCTATGGTAGTTAATCCGATTATTACGTAACTTCGTCGTTGTGTCTTGCATTTGGACAGGTCTTTAACCAGGTGTTGATCCAGGAGCCGGTGGTCGCACCCTCTTTAGTGTGATGACCTTGATGAGCAATTTTAAGTTGATTATTAACTTTGTTTACATTTAACACTGCGAGTATTGCATGATATATTGGAATTCCCTCTCATGTAAGCATAAAGTCAGTCAGATCTATTTTGGATTGGAACATTTCCAGATTACAAAATTGCATATCATGAGTATGTAAAAATATGAAAAATCCTCTTGGTTTAAATGTGAATGTAAAAGAATGAGTTATTAATATAACTGAGACTTTCCAGTTTTACTAGTTGTGTATAGATGATAGAAGCGAAGGATTTTCTGGCAGACTTTATCAAGGTGTTGCAATGAGCTTTGTCATTTGGTTATAGTCAATGTGCCTTCGAAGAAATGTACCTGTGAACCAATAATGTGCTACTAATCCAGCAATAACGAAGGAGATTTGGAGTACGCCAATATGCACATCTTTCCCAAAAAGGAAATATGTTCTTCTTTCGACTTGCTAGAGTTTTGTTTACGAATTAATACGTCTGTCAATGTAAATGGAACAGAGTGGATGGATGTCTGTTGTTAGTGAATGATGAAAGCAGCACCGTTTTGGAAATTGCCATCTGTGCAAGGATATTTTACGCAAAGGATTATATATGTCTAAGTCTTGACCTTGGATATTCCCAACCAGCAACATAAAAAATACAGTGCGCAAAAGAATTAAGGTTTTGTTCACCCCTGTATAATTATCCTAAACAAAGACGACAAATATGTAATAATTGGAACCAGCAGCCAATAGCTGCATCCTTTAGTCCGAATAAGATATCATCAGTTGAATTCGTTCAAGAAATAAAGACACGACTATCCAAAAACAAACGGCGCAGTTTGCTCCATTGCATGCCCTATTGATTTGTACACAAAACACGGATCTGTTCCTGTCTTCAACAACATAAAAAATAACAAATATAAATAGAATCTCCCATCTTGACTGAACACATATTTTCATAATAACGCATTGGGTGTGTTTTATTTGCAAAAACAAATTCTGCAATTTTGTCATTTTACGCTTCTAAACTTAACTTGCATGCTACATTATATTAATCTCCATAACTCCAATATTGTTCCTTCATTTTGATTGAAAACAAAACATCGTCCCTGCTTCTTTTTTAATACATCCATAGCACTGCTATGGATCTTAAGATTAAGCCAAATCGCTACAGTATATCTTCTTTATGATAACTTCACACGCATAACATGTATATTATACATTGTATAATGTCCTGGGTTGTCCTAGTTTTTCCCGCGTATTTTAATCAAGAAAAATACTGACTAGAATTAACCAACGGCAACCCACGTGGTGCATTGGTTGTGGTCAAAATTTGTTTTCGAGCCACTAATCGTTAGTTTGTGCCTTACAGTGCGATAGTCATTATTGTCATTATTATATGACTTTAAGCTACGCCATAGGCTTTCAAGCGAAGGCTACACAGCAACCTTTTACATCTGTATTACCTACTTAATGATTGTTAATGTTGGTTTGAAGGTGAAGGTTGACGCTGGTACGTCAGTAATTGTTGGGCAAAATGTTGAAGATTTAGCATTTGAAGGAGATGATTGAGATGCAAACAATCTTAGCTCATCAAAACATTTGCGCCCACCGGTTGCTGAAGTTCTGCGGCTGTTTATTATAAAGTGCAGTAGAGGTTATACACAAAATATGCTAAAATATGGTTCCAAGCGGGGAAGAACAGCTGATACATGAAATCATTTGAAATGATGGATGAAATCATCTCTAATATTTAAATTACCGAGGTATTTACAACATATATACATTCGAATGTTGTTTGTTTTGTTCTTGTGGTTTCTACATATGTAGTTGATCTTTGAGAAGGTATCCCAGTGGGCACAACTGACGTTGAAATCACGTTGAAATCAGGTTGAAATTTCGACGTCGAAATCAATTTCGACGTTGAAATCAGGTTGAAATCACGTTGTATTTGCAAATGAACCTCAACCTGATGGACTTCAACCTGATTTCAACCCGATTTCAACCTAGAGGTTAGTTGAAATCAGGTTGAAATTTCAACGTTGTATCAACGTTGAAATTTCAACCCGATTTCAACTAACGTCTAGGTTGAAATCAGGTTGAAATCAGGTTAGGTTGAAACTTCGACGTTGTATCAACGTTGATTCAACGTCGAAATCCTAACCTGTGCCCACTGGGTATCAGACAGTACTTCGTTCAAAGACTTTAGAAGTTTTACAGGGCGTAATCAAAGTTGGTTAGTGTAGGATGACACGTTGTATTAAATGAAGCATATTTTATCAGACTTGCAATGCACATGTCGTATTGAATTAAGTGTAAAACGACAGCGGATATGGGTACAATATCATGAAAGATACACATTAGCACCGCTTATTCGTCTAGATAGTTCTGTACCGTATGCTAAGTCTTCCATTTTGTGAGGTAAAGTAACAAATTGCACTTATCAAAATGAGACTCTGGACGATATCTTTATAGCTAAAACATACATAGGGTACGGTCCACCGCACACAGTCAGCAATAAATTAAAAGTGGGCAGTAGCACCTTCAAATCAGGCGCTATTACCATAATGTTATCAGATGTCAGCACTGTTGTCAAACATTAGGAAATGAATTTGGAGAAAACAAAAATACTATGCTGAGCCACCAGCCTGGGTGGCTCACGCTCCATTAATTTCAGATGATTGTTATTATCAGAAGGTTTTCTCCAAATTCATTCTCTAATGAAGGTGTTGTTCTCAATCTTTAAAATAAGAACCAAGATGGCATGGACGAGAGAAAACAAATACATTAATTACATATATTTCAATAGTTCCATAGTTATTGCATACTCCAAAGCCTTCAACGTCTAAAATGTGACAACAAAGCCAGAGTCATGAATAGTGCTGTTTTAGCACAAAAGCAACATCAGCAATGACAGAAAGACTGACGTGGTCTTAACACCAAGTGCACATTTGTCACTGTTTTGTTATTGTTATATAACCTAATCACACGTCAGACGGCTGTCAAAAGGTTTTTCCGCCATAAACCTCGTAAATGAAGCCCTGCGGATTTAAGTGAGGAAAGGAAACAAAGACATTACCAACGTATACTTGAGTAACAAATAACAGGATATACAAAGTGGCACAGGAACCTCAGCTTCAGATAAAATCGCGATCAATTTAGAATCAAAACCACCTATTCTTACGATTAAAGTGTTTTAGTTGTATTTGAGTGCGTAGTTGTATTTTCAGAACATCGTGCTTGAAGTTGAAAGGAAGAGTGGTTAAATGTGGTCAAGCTGATATTGTGCAAGAGCTCGCAAGTAACCAATCATCATTTTTTGGCCAATCAGTGAGGTCGTTTTGTCTTGTTCAACACAAAAGGAACCGGCTGATTGGTCAGTGATTGAATATACACTCATCGTCAGCAACACAGAGTGATAATCTATGATTTGAGTCAAGTCGTGTCTTATGGCAGTATTTAGAGGAGAAAACGAGCCTCACTTGACAGAGTATGCTGGGCCGACTCTCCCTTCGATAAAGAGGTGAGAGATTTGACAGAGTAAACAATACCTGAAATATAAGAAAGCTAATTCTGCGTACAATCATTCACTCAATGTAGATTTACCATTTGCTGTATTGCCTTTGTGGAGGAACTTAAAAAAGAAATATAATCACAACGGGATCCCATTGAACCTAAAATCAAAACAATTTTAACTTGATTTGTGGATTGGTCGCTTATCTTCTGTTTTTATTGTCAAAATGCTCACATTAGCTTTCTTATTTCAAATTCGCATCAAATGATAAGGGAAAACAAACAAATATCACGAAACAAATACGCATAAACAGTATCCTTCTTTTCTTGTTTCAGCAAACAATAGGCTAATCTTAATAATCACGGGCATGGAAGCAAGCGGCAAGGTTGTTAATCTAAAACCAACACGACCGAAACCAATCAGTTTGTTGGAATGATTACAAATTACACGCAAGCATTGCTAGGAGCAAGAGGCAGTCCTAGCTGAGATAAATAGGACAAAACTGCTGCAATGCCGGTACAGAATTCGCCACCTATGACTTATTATTGTCAAACGATTACAACAACTACAAGTCGTGGACATGTTTGAACTTATTTAAAGTGATTTTTGTACGTAGACATGATAATTTTGAAATACCGTTCAGTATGGTCGACGGTCATCAAATTATCCCCCGGCCCAGCTAATTTATTGTTCATATTGTTTGCATTACATAGCCACTGTAGCAGGGACAATGATGTATTGGGCTATTCCATTTGAAATTCATACCCCTATGGAAGACATACCTTAATTTCCTACCAGTGGGATGTAGATTTCAAGTCATCCATTCAATAACCGCATGTGAAATTAAAGAATAAAATGATAGAGGGAAGGGCTTACTTACTATTTTACAAGAAAATTTAAACCATTAATTACCAAGCTATACAGTAAGCTTTTTACTTTGTAATAATAAATAAGGGTGGATTTCACGCTATTTCAACATTAATCGTATGAACCTGATTCCCACCTATTGTCTTTGATGCCAGAATTTCAATCCTGGGTGATTTAAGAGCCAAAATGGCTATATGAAGGTCCCATAGAAAACCTGGTGAATAAAAAGTGAATTAGCCCACTCAATACATAATTTTGCCTTATACAACATGTACAATATCCAAACAAATCATCTTTCGCCTCTAATATTTCCCAGTGTCAACAATGAGAAACATATTACGTGGTACACTACGGATATCAAAATCTTAATTTTCATGTTTGAAAAGATGAGGTTGTTAATTTGAACATCCTCCTTGTAATTGACACAATCCACTAGTACATACGCACGCAATGCTGAAATCAATATATCCTCGATTTAGGGCAACTCTTTAACCTTTTCCTCAATTATTCATCAACATGTGTTTTGTCAATGAAAACTTTCATAAAAGATTAATCAATTAATTAAGCAAATTTCGTTTAGTTTGTACTTAAATATTAAAAGCCAATTGTCGTTGATATATAACCTTAAATCGGCGTAATGTTATGCTGTTTGAACATTTCAGCGAGTTCTTGAGGAGTTTATTTTTAATATCTTGTTTCTTGAGCTAATTGAAGACCTGAGCGCAAGAAGACCGTAAGTCCACTTGGCCCCTTAACATGTATACACTAAAGTTACGTGTAATTTCTTAGGGTTTTATAATGTTTAATACATGTTCCAAGGTGAAAATATCATGAAAGGTTGTGAAAGATTTGTTTTGGCCCCTGAACATGTATAAAACATTACCAGACTATACGAATCTCTACGCAACTTTAATGTATACATGTTGAGGGGCCAAGTGGACTTACGGTCTTCTTGCGCTCAGGTCTTCAATTGTAAAATGGCTTCAATACGTGAGATCCCAAGGCTCATTGTGATGGGTTTTATTTCCATGTGCATGATTTTCCTGGAAAGGGGAAAATAGCGAAAGCTAGTTTTGGCCTATTATTTGTCATAACTCAATAACTGTAATACGTATAGAAATACTAGGTGACCAGTGGCTTCCTTGACTCATCAGAAATAAACTGTATTATTTCAGCAAAATAACTAAACCTGGACAAAATGACCTGAAGGCTCCGACGCGACGTGCTTTAACTACTTTGATCAATTTCACACGACAAATCAAACAATGCGTTTTAAACTTGAAATATTAATTACTGATAAATAAAGTTAGATTATCATGTTTCGTTTGATGATTATCTAATTACGTATTACACTCAATTCAATTCCAAAGTCGTAATTAACTCGAAGTCCTACGGCGTATTATATGACAAAGTTCTTTCATTACCAAATACGGGAATTGTTTTTCCTGTGGGCTACAGAAAATGAATAAAACTCATTAAAGTCAGGTAAAATTTCATTTTCGTGCATCCTTTATGTACGTGACGTTGGTATGTTAGAAACTTGACGAGTCGGCAATCCTTTCGTAGAATTAATAATGATGCTCTCCGGTTTTCTTGCAATAGGAGATTAAACTGTACAATCCAATCGGCAACAGAATTAGGGTGGGACTGGTACTGTCCTTCTTTGTCTGTTTGTTTTGGTAGTTTATGCAAAGTCCGTGTGTTCAACGTGATCTTCGAAAATTCCAAAAGAAATATCGCAGTAGCAGCAAATCGTAAGAATCAACTAAAAAACTGCTTGTTTTTCAGAACTTGACAAAGCGTTTGAACATTTCACATACGATCTAAGAGTCATAGTATTTTTTAATTGTACATGTAAGGTATTACCTTACTGACCTATTGGAAAGAGATGTCTGCGACAGATAAATGCGTAGCGGTGATTCTGATGTCATTACCACTTGACCATTCTTGTTTTCTATTTTGAGCTTTGATCAAATAGGAGAATATCCGCCCTCACCCCACATACTAAAAAACAAAATTTACAAAGGAAAAGCTGAGATGAGGGAGAGGAGAGTTGGAGAGACAGAGAATTTCGCTATTTATAACTCATTAAACTAATTTGGGGAATCCATTAAAACATCGTGGTATACGTGTATAGGCGGTGTCTTACATCGACAGTACTTCGTTCAAAGACTTGTCCTCAAACTTGCGTTTTCTACAGGTGTCGTTGATCTTTGAGACGGTATCAAAGTATCTTCGTTCAAAGATTTGTCCACAAACTTGTGTTTTCTACAGATGTTAGTTGGTCTTTGAGAAGGTATCAGACAGTACTACGTTCAAAGACTTGTCCTCAAACTTGTGTTTTCTACAGGTGTCGGTTGGTATTTGAGAAGTTATCAGACAGTACTTCGTTCAAAGACTTGTCCACAATTTTAAAGAAGTTTCCTTTTAATTTTTGAATACACTTTTACAGGGCGTGATCAAAGTTGGATAATGTAGGACGACACGAGGTATTTGTAAATGAAGCATATTTTATCAGACTTGCACTGCACATGTCGTAGTGAATTAAGAGTAAAACGATAACAGATATGGGTATAATATTGTGAAAGGTAAACATTAGCATATCTAATTCATCTAGATAGTTATGTACCGTATGTTTTAACATACGGTACAGACCCGGGGTACAGAACTATCTAGAACATAAAAGTCTTCCATTTTGTATAATAACAAATTACACATCAAAATGGCACTCTGGGCGATATCGTCATAGTTAAAATCATACATATGGTACTGTCAACCGCACACAGTCAGCAATAAATTAAAAGTGGGCAGTAGCACCTTAGAATCAGGCGCTATTGCCATAATGTTATCAGATGTCAGCACTTTTGTCAAACATTAGGAAATGAATTTGGATAAAACCTTCTGTTAAAAAAATATGCTGAGCCACCAGCCTGGGTGGCTCACGCTCCAGTAATTTCAGATGATTGTAATTATCAGAAGGTTTTCTCCAAATTCATTCTCTAATGAAGGTGTTGTATACTACAAAGCCTTCAACGTCTAAAATGGCACAACAAAGCCAGAGTCATGAATAGTGCTTATTTTACACAAAAGCAACATCAGCAATGACAGAAAGACTGACGTGGTCTTAACACCAAGTGCGCATTTGTCACTGTTTTGTTATTGTTATATAACCTAATTACACGTCAGACGGCTGTCAAAAGGTTTTTCCGCCATAAACCTCGTAAATGAAGCCCTGCGGATATAAATGAGGAAAGGAAACAAAGACATTTTAAATGTATACTTAAGTAACAAATAATAGGATATAATTTGGCACAGAGTGGTTGGGAGTGGTCAAGCTGATATTGCGCAAGAGCTCGCAAGTAACCAGTCATCATTTTTTGGCCAATCAGTGAGGTCGTATTTTCTTGTACAACACAAAAGGAACCTGCTGATTGGTCAGTGATTGAATATACATTACTATCATCGTCAGCAACACAGAGTGATTCCAGCATTTGAGATTAGATAATCTATGATTTGAGTCAAGTCGTGTTATAATCTTATGGCAGTGTTTAGAGGAGAAAACGAACCTCCCTTGACAGATAAAGAGGTGAGATATTTGACAGAGTAAACAATACCTGAAATATAAGAAAGCTATTTCTGCGTACAATTATTCAAGCAATGTAGATTTACCATTTGCTGTATTGCCATTGTGGAGGAATTTAAAAAGAAATATGATCACAACGGGATCGCAATGAACTTAAAATCAAAACAATTTTAACTTGATTTGTGGATTGGTCGCTTTTCTTCTGTTTTTATTGTCAAAATGCTCACATTAGCTTTCTTATTCTAAGTTCGTATCAAAATTATGACCGATGCATACATTTTTTTTATTTTTGTCTCAGCAAACAATAGGCTAATCTGTATAATCACGGGCATGGAAGCAAGCGGCAAGGTTGTTAATCTAAAACCAACACGACCGAAACCAATCAGTTTTTTGGAATGATTACAAATTACACGCAAGCATTGCTAGGAGCAAGAGGCAGTCCTAGCTGAGATAATTAGGACAAAACTGCTGCAATGCCGGTACAGAATTCGCCACCTATGACTTATTATTTTCAAACGATTACAAGAAGTACTATTCAAGTCGTGGGCATGTTTGTACTTATTTAAAGTGATTTGTACGTAGACATGACGATACTTAAATTAAATATTTTGTCGACGTTCATCAATCCTCCGGTCCAGCTAATTAAATTGTTCATATTGTTTGAATTACATGGCCAATGTAACAGGGACTGTCTTCCAGTTTATTTTGATCAACTTCCACCATTTCTCAAAGACCAATTCTTGTTTAGTATTTCTAATTTCCTGGACAACCTCAAAAAACATTTTAGAACAATTAGCTTGAATTCAAAATAGATTTTAGTTGGGCTAATTTTTTACCTAAAGGTTGTGCTTATTATCAAGCCTCTTCTTATGTTGGATGGAGAGTAGGCAGATTGCATCCTTTGCCCCGTTGCCCTGTATTGCTTGTCTGTGTTCCTGTGGGAAACAAATAGGTTTAGCCACTTTGAAAGTGACTTCACTATCTGGCTATCCCTGCCAGGGGTTCTCTTGTCCTTTGTTTTTGTTCCTGGTTAAGGTATGCCATCTCTCTAGTTTCTCCAACATGGGTCGATGCAATGTCTTGCTATATGACCTTCCATGGGTTGCATTGTATATTTTTTGCATGTGTAATTTATATGTAATTTTGATATTGTGCAATATTTTATATGTTAAAATGATATGATGTGATACGACAAAAGTATTAGGCTATTCCGTTGAAAGTCATACACCCCTATGGAAGACATGGCCTTAATCTCCTACACAGGGGGTGTAGGTTTATGTTTGAAAAGATGAGGTTGTTATTAAATCTGAACATCATCCTTGTAATTGACACAATCCACTATAGTACACACACGCACGCGATACACAACGCCACAACACAACGCCACAATACAACCTCACCCCTACTCACCCCATCTACACCCTCCACACACACTTACATACAAAT
This sequence comes from Amphiura filiformis, assembly GCF_039555335.1. NCBI lineage: Eukaryota > Metazoa > Echinodermata > Ophiuroidea > Amphilepidida > Amphiuridae > Amphiura > Amphiura filiformis. The sequence continues at coordinate 58,963,218 of NC_092634.1, forward strand.
GATGCTGAACTCACACTGCTATATGCTGAAATCAATATATCCTCGATTTCATTACGATTGGGTTTTGGAAAGAACTTTCTGTTAAATCATGCATGACTCAATTACAAGTCTCTAAATCCCTTTCTTCTTGTCTATTGATATTTTGAATAGTGTTTATCTTTCCCTAATAGATTATGATACTAAATCAACAATCAGCTTGGGCAGTTAGCACTGGGCCCTACATCTCATAGGACAATAAAGCTAGTGCCCTGATCGATTCTTCCTGCATATCAATATGCTTCATTTACATTACATTACAGAGATCGGACACTAATCCCAACCATAACAAACCATGGAGGTATATAAATAAATGGAGAATGATCCAGCCAAGCCTCTTTTGTATGTACTACGTTGGTTATGACCAATTATTGTTGAATAGGCAATTTTAGGTTTATATTGATTATGCTAAGCTGATTACATTGTGAAGTCTGTTTCACTGGCCATTGATTTCAATGGGGTAAAATGAATTTTATACTTATTGGAAAGTGCTCATGTTTCATAAAATTTTGATATCAAAATCCCATTTTCGCCAAAAATAGAGTGCTTAAATTGCATCAAGAAATCAGTCTTTTTCAAAAAAGAAACACCTTATCTGTTGTCATCTTGTGACTCCCTACATTTTGGTCATGAAAAATTGAATTAGGCCTATGACTTTTTTTTTTCAAAAGTTATGACCCCCCCGTATATTGGAACCCTCCCTCCAAAGAAAATGATAGCCTCCTAATAATATTAATAATCATTTAGGCCTAAATACTGATAATTATTTATTATACAATGAGAAGTTTAATGATGATGATTTAGGCGGCCTATACGATTTCATGACAATACAGAATTAAAAGTTTAAAAACAACAACATGTCATCCGTCATGGCACTCAATCAATTTGACCCGAAGCTTCAACCAAAATCACGGTTATCATACACTAAACTATGAGTATGTAGGGTCTATACATTCCGTATATCAATTTCTCTCTAGAAAAGATTGTCTGATCATCACTTTTGCTTGAATTCCGAAGTACTTCCGGTAAATTTTGCTCGCTCGTAACTCAAATGGCCCAAATTGGCCCAACATAATTTTTTTTTCACAATCGGAAGGTAAAAACGTCTTGCTTTCATTTGCACTATATTTGAACTCCCTCAGACCCCCTTAAAAGCTTAATATATGAACATGAAAACTAAGTATATTTGTCAAGTTACGGCACAACTAGTGTAGAAAACAGTTTCATAACTTGAGAACAGAACATCCGAATTTCTTCGGGTTTTCGCACGATCATACATTGAAACTATAAGCTATCAAAACTGGTGACTTTGAACTAGCTGATTGACTAGCTGACGTCATTATAGAGTCTCTTTTACAAGGCTTCCGGTACGGGTCAATGTAGGGTCAATTCCTATGAGGAAATTTTGGGAGTGACAATCAATGAACCATGGTAGAGGCTCATAACCAACGCACTGAATGGTCTATTGTTCTATTGTGTCCGATTTGAGCGCTGACATATTGGAAAATGTTGCCAATCAATATTCATGAGTGTGTACATTCAATAGCTTGGCTGAAGTGGCTGGTCAATTGAAGTTTGGTGACTCATTGAATAGAGGTAACGGGATAATCTCCACTTAGGAGATTAAAATTCTGGCGATCATTCTCCGTTTATTTATATACCTCCATGAACAAACCATGTAAAGAATGCTCATCTATATTACAGGTGATATTACAGGTCTATATTACAGCATTAGATTAGTAAACTATGATATATTTGCAAGTATTATTTTGATTGAGCAGGAAAGATGTGATACTATTTTTTTTATAGTACTAGTCTAGTTGCCGGCGTCAGGTATACATAGAATTTTTTTTTTGATGATGACATGGACGTACTGATCATTATGTATGATGCTAACTCATAGGTGTTGTGCGTTTGGCAATTTGGGAGGGGTGGGGGCTCAAAATGACCCCATAGGATTATAAAATCAAAATTTCAATCGCTCAAATACCTCTTTCAAATATATCAAATTATTTACATAAATAAACAACAACAACAAAAAAAAAAAAAATAAATAAATAAATAAATAAATAAATAAACGAAAAATATAAAAAAATTGTAGCGTAGCATTAAAATCATAAATATAACCATTGCTGGCAGGAGGACTCCAACCATCGATATTGAAATTAGCAATCTGATGCTCTACCACTGAGCTAGATGACAGCATCTAGTGATGAGGGTCGAGTTTATAGCTTATACAGTGTTTGTCTGTGATAATGCCGCCTCGTGAAAGAAAGAAATATAAAATCTCAATTTTTAATTTAAATTTATTTAAAATTTTCTAACCTATATTTTCTTCAGAGCAGGGACAAATATTTCCCCTTTGACCGCTAAATAAGAATCTACTTCTTTTATTACTGATTTAATTCCGCGATTTGTTCCATTAAGCAATATCAAAGATTAATGTCAAGCATCTCACAACAGATATTTAGTTGGCTTAGTGGTTTCGCACAGTGCTTTTTAACCGGGAGGTACCGAGATCGATTCCCACTTCTGCCTGCAATTTTTTAAAGACTGGGAAATAATAACCTGACATTCGCCACTGACATTCGTACTGCAGAAGCGGAGTTATAACTTGTTAAACTTTGCTCCTTCCGTAAAAAGGTATATTATTTTGGCACTACATTATTTCTATTTTTCCACATTGCTGGTATTAAATATCAAATGGTCATAATTGGCGGTCACTTCAAATCATCCCCAACTGAATGAGGTTCAGGAATGTCCTCTCATTGTTAATTGGTGGTTAACCCACCACTTGAACAGGATTTAGCCAAAGCAAACAAAGACTTAAGCTTTTTACTAATGCTATACATAAGTATAAGCTTATTATCCTCTTCAACAATAGGATTAAAGATTGATGCTTGACAATTTGCCGACTTTACGAGCGGTTTGAGATGGATGGTCACATTACGTGCTAGTGTCATTGGTTATTGTTAAAAGGCAATAAGGTGTGTAATTGCAATATTTCCTCTGAATAGGAAAGACTCTCTACATCGAACCATGGATGCTGGTGGTTCGCAATACTGTTATTTAAGAGAAGGTATCTTCCAAATCCAAATCGAAATGTTAGGGCAACTCTTTAACCTTTTCCTCAATTATTCATCAACATGTGTTTTGTCAATACAACTTTCATAAAAGATTAATCAATTAATTACGCAAATTACGTTTAGTTTGTACTTAAATATTAAAAGCCAATTGTCGTTGAAATATAACCTTAAATCGGCGTAATGTTATGCTGTTTGAACATTTCAGTGAGTTCTTGAGGAGTTTATTTTTAATCTCTTGTTTCTTGAGCTAATTGAAGACCTGAGCGCAAGAAGACCGTAAGTCCACTTGGCCCCTTAACATGTATACACTAAAGTTACGTGTAATTTCTTAGGGTTTTATAATGTTTAATACATGTTCCAGGGTGAAAATATCATGAAAGGTTGTGAAAGATTTGTGTTGGCCCCTGAACATGTATAAAACATTACCAGGCTATACGAATCTCTACGCAACTTTAATGTATACATGTTGAGGGGCCAAGTGGACTTACGGTCTTCTTGCGCTCAGGTCTTCAATTGTAAAATGGCTTCAATACGTGAGATCACAAGGCTCATTGTAATGGGTTTTATTTTCCCCCATGTGCATGATTTTCCTGGAAAGGGGGAAATAGCGAAAGCTAGTTTTGGCCTATTATTTGTCATAACTCGATAACTGTAATACGTATGGAAATATATAGGTGAACAGTGGCTTCCTTGACTCATCAGAAATAAACTGTATTATTACAGCAAAATAACCAAACATGGACAAAAATTACCGAATGCTCCGACTCGCCTTAACTGCTTTTATCAATTTCACAAGACAAATCAAACAATGCGTTTTAAACTTGAAATATTAATTACTGATAAATGAAGTTAGATTATCATGTTTCGTTTGATGATTATCTAATTACGTATTACACTAAATTCAATTCCAAAGTCGTAATTAACTCGAAGTCCTACGGCGTATTATATGACAAAGTTAAAGCACTCGTACATCTTAACAAGCCTAATTCCACCTAGAGTGGGTTTAATTCATTTCAAATTACCGGTGGAATTTGATAATTACCGTTTCTCTTCTTTCATTCCCAAATACGGAATTGTTTTTCCTGTGCCCTACAGAAAATGAATAAAACTGATTAAGTCAGGTAAAATTTCATTTTCGTGCATCCTTTATGTACGTGACGTTGGTATGTTAGAAACTTGACGAGTCGGCAATCCTTTCGTAGAATTAGTAATGATGCTCAGGTTTTCTTGCAAAAGGAGATTAAACGGTACAATCCAATCGGCAACAGAATTAAGGTGCGACTGATATTTTTCTTCTTTGTCTGTTTGTTTAAGTAGTTTATGCAAAGTCCGTGTGTTCAACTTGATCTTCGAAAATTCCAAAAGAGATATCACAGTAGCAGCAAATCGTAAGAATCAACTAAAAAACTGCTTGTGTTTCAGAACTTGACAAAGCGTTTGAACGAATCCGACGAGTAGGACCTGTTTTTGTTTCTTAGTTACCAACTATACTCTGACTCTGATCGCTCAAGAAAGATTAACCACAAAAATCCACTAACAGCCCCTTCGCGATTCGTCTTCCTTGCGCCATGTGAGATAGTGATCATAGTGTGAAATGAGTATGTAGTAGATAAAGGGTGAGAAACAGACCATTACCATAGATAATCGGTGTCTTGTTGAGGTATGGTGAGCATGTTAGTCGCTCGGAAGGCGAGACCCCGAAGGGGTCGAGCCTTCCGAGCGACTAACATGCGAACCATACCTCAACAAGACACCGATTATCTATGGTAATGGTCTGTTTTGAACCGTTTATCTTACATATACGGTGAGCCAAAATAAACGAATTTGTTGTTATGGTTTATTCATTTTCCAAAAGACAAAAAGAAAAGCTGATATGATTATCTTGTGTAAGTTTAGGGTTTTTCCAAAATAAAAACACACTGGGACAGTGTAATATTCTCCTCATGTGTCCTGCGTTCAAGTCTATGAGTCTTATTGTAAGTAATTTAATCAAATCAATACAGCATTGATTTCAATCTATTTAACGCGTTAAACGGGAGATTCTATTCAATTCACTCGATAGCCTTATTAATTCTTTATACATATATTCGTAATATTAATAATGAATATGTAAATAGTTCAAAGGTCAAATTAAAAAGTGGGTGTGTTTTACCTAGATATGACGGTAACTCATTTAACACCATAGAATATATATTTATCTTTAATATACTTATACAACAAATGTCCTGAACAAAATCAACGCATATTCCTGGGTACCCTCCTCGACCTATTTTGGTTGGGGTTAGGCCATGATTGTTGTAGTTACTAGTTTTTCTACATCTAGTCTTGTGGCCTGTAATGTACTGCATTTTAGGTGCAAAATATCCTTGGTTGAACTTAATTTGTAAGACCTCATGGCTATGTTTTGTTACCTACTTTGTCGGAATCTGCGTTAGTTGGGAAAGGGGGGACAAAGGTAGATTTTGCATTATTCAATAGAGGTGTTCTTGGTGTCATTCAATACACACAAGTATTGTTTACCATCTTCATTTAAATCTAATATGCATAAACTTGCATAATAATTTATGCTGATCGTGTAAAATATGTAAAAGTCAAAATTAGAGCCCTCTCTTGTTTGATCACGTCATAATGTAATGTGATGCATTTTAAGTTTGTTGAAATGTCCAAAAAATCAAATAATGTGGCCAGTGTTTCTAAATATGAACATGTACGTCTCTTGTGCAAAATTTATTGACCTGACCAAGATTATCTTGACCTGACCAAGATTATCTTGACCTGTCCAGATTATCTTGACCTGTCCACATTACTTGATATAATCAACAGTTGACCAGACTTTGAACAAAAGAAATACAATAGATAATGGAACAAAAGAAGAGGGCTAGACGTATATAGTCTGGTAACTTAGAAAAAAGTTCCTACTCGTCGGACTACATTTCACATACGGTCAAAGAGGCATAGTATTTTTTTAATTGTAAGGTATTACCTTCTTGACCTTTTGCAAAGAGATGTCTGTGACGGATAAATGTGACTGGGCGGTGATTCTGATGTCATTACCATTGACCATTTTTAATGTTATTTTCAGCTTTGATCAAATAGGAAAATATCCGTCCTCGCCCCACATACTAAGGGACCGTTCACAAACACTTGTAAGGGGGGGGGCTTGATGCAAAAAATGTCATCGCGAAAATTTTTCGGGCCCCCCTTTACAGACCTCAAAAATGGTAGGGCCCCCTTTTTGACATGAAAATTATGGGTCAACCCCATAGAAAAGCATATAAACTTAATTTTTCCAGGAAAATTTTTGGTCATTTTTTTTTTCAGGCCCCCCTAACAAGTGTTTGTGAACGGTCCGTAACACAACATTTGCAGCAAACAGCATGTAATGACTGCTTTTGAATTTTTTAAAGAAAAAGGAAAGAGCTGAGATGGAGGAGGGGGAAGAAGGAGAGACGGGGAGTTGCGTTATTCATAACTCATTAAGGGATGGGGTATGAACGTTTGGACAGTATTTATTGTGGGACATTAATTAGAGCACATCACACATATCGAATTGCATTCTGAATACGAAGAATGAATGTCCTTCTGAAATCAAATAATTTTGATTTTTTGACATTCGCAATGTAATACACATTTTATGGCAAATGATTAAAAATTGATATTTTGATATTTAACAGTACTCAAGTAAACTTTATAAATCTGATGATTTATACTTAAAGTGTATGTAGATGGGATGAAAAGCCGATGATCAATTGAAAATTTTGACATTTCGTATTGAAGATATGGATTTTTTTTCTCAAAACACCAAAAAAAATTAGGTCTTTTTGGTAAAAAATCCATATCTTCAATATGAAAGGTCAAAATTTTCAATTGACCGTCGGCTTTTCCTCCCTGCTACATACACTTTAAGTATAAATCATCAGATTTATAAAGTTTACTTCGAGTACTGTTAGATATCAAAAATATCAATTTTTAATCATTTGCCATAAAAAGTGTATTACATTGCTAATTTCAAAAAATCAAAATTATTTGATTTCAGAAGGACATTCATTCTTCGTATTCAGAATGCAATTCGATATGTGTGATGTGCTCTAATTAATGTCCCACAATAAATACTGTCCAAACGTTCATACGCCATCCCCATTTACTTCGAGGACTGTTATATATCAAAAATGTGAAAAATATCAAATTTTAATAATTTGCAATAAAATTTGTATTATATCGTGAATTTCAAAAATGCAAATTATTTGATATCAGAAAGACATTCTTCGTATTCAGAATGCAATTCGATATGTCTGATGTGCTCACATGTCCCACAAAAATACTGTCGAAACGCTTAAAACTCTCATTCCAGATCCCTTGAACTAATTTTAGTGAATGTACGTGCAGAGACATAACACGTGGGTATTCATACACAGACATACATAACATTTTTCAACTACATAATAAAGGAAATAAACTTTTAAATCCATGTCATTTATTTAGACTGTAACAGACCATTCTAGATTCGATTGCTAATTGAAGTATATTAGATCATGAAAATGCATGGGTTTTCTATGCGCCACAATTAGTTCGAATGGGGAGCACGTGTGGCCGAGTGGATAAGGCGCCCGACTCATAATCCATAGGTTGCGAGTTCGAGCCCCGCTCGTGCCAATGTGTTGTGTCCTTGGGCAAGGCGCTTTATCCTCATGGGTTGGATTGGATGTTTGTATAATAGTTGTTTGTTTCAATGTTTCAATGTTGCAATATTGGCGCTGATTAAGGGCTGGGGTATGAACGTTTGGACAGTATTTATTGTGGGACATTAGAGCACATCAGACATATCGAATTGCATTCTGAATACGAAGAATGTCATTCTGATATCAAATAATTTTGATTTTTTGAAATTCGCAATTTAATACACATTTTATGGCAAATCATTAAAAATTGATATTTTTGATATTTAACAGTACTTGAAGTAAACTTTATAAATCTGATGATTTATACTTAAAGTGTATGTAGATGGGATGAAAAGCCGACGATCAATTGAAAATTTTGACCTTTCATATTGAAGATATGGATTTTTTCCCAAAACACCAAAAAAATTAGGTCTTTTAGGGAAAAAATCCATATCTTCAATATGAAAGGTCAAAATTTTCAATTGACCGTCGGCTTTTCCTCCTGCTACATACACTTTAAGAATATGTCATTAGATTTATATAATTTACTTCGAGTACTGTTATATCAAAATTTGAAAAATATCAAATTTTTATAATTTGTCATAAAATTTGTATTATATTGTGATTTTCAAAAATGAAAATTATTTGATATCAGAAAGACATGCTTCGTATTCAGAATGCAATTCGATAGGTCTGAGGTGCTCTCATGTCCCACAAAAAATACTGTCGAAACGCAGTAAACGCTCATTTTAGATCCCTTAAGCTGCTGCCTGCAAATTGCATTGTGTCTGTTTAGGTGTGTTTAATGTACAATGCTAGCAATTTGACATGCGGGTCACGATTAGAGTTTGAAATAAAACCCTGTCTAACTCTCTTGTATGTGTATGTATCGAAAGCCAATGGTGTTCACGTTGAAATAACAGAAGAAATCTTTGCTTCTCATTGGAACACTTTCTATTATGGCCGAATCTGGAAGGACATTCATTGCCACATCTACAGCATAGGAAGATGACTTGGAGAATGAAGAACTGACTAGGCGCTGCCTGCGGGACTGTATATGCACTGCGCATCGAGCTAAATATGCGCGTTATGGAACATGTATATTCTACAGGGTGTCCCAAAAAAAGAGGCCCCTCATTGCGCCCTCTTTTTCTCCTATTTCTGAAAACTTAATCAAATATATTTTGGTATGTAAAAAAACCTTGAGTGGTTAGCTTTAATAAACCAAAACAATTTTATCAATCGGTTCACAACTTTTGAAGATATGCTCCTTTAAAGAAATGTACCCGTTTTTCACTCTGTCCACGGAGAAGGTTTGGCTACTTCAAAGATTGAAAAGGAGTACACATACCATGCATGAATATCAAACATTCCGCAATGATAACTTTATAAAATAACTTTATTTATGGAATGGGCTTTACCAGTGGGTTTATGGGCAATGGATTTTGTTAATAGTGTCATTAATTTGTTGGTAAAATGGATGCCGAATGGGACTTCTTTTGCTTTACTTTACTTACTTTTTTTTTATTTTTTTTCTTACTTTCTTACTTTGTTGTTTCTTGATTTTTTTTATTTTTTATTTACAACATACGTCATTTCTCCTTTTCCCTATAAAAGGCTGTTTGGTTTGTCTTTGGTTCTTCTGAACTGCGTTTACTGTGCTGCTCTGCCCTCTACCTGGTTGCCTCCTTGGCGAAGACAGGTTTCAGCCCTGGTCCTCATTGCATCAATTGCGTTGCGTTCCATACTTTTGCGCCGGATACTTGCGAATGCATGCAGTAATACGTTTGCGAAGATCTTAGATTTTGCCACAAAGGAAAAAAAAAGTGGTGTGAGGTCTGGTGATCGTGCAGGCCACTCCACAGCATGATCCATCCCAACCACACTGTTTGCTATCCGTGGACAGAGTGAAAAACGGGTACTTTTATTCAAAAGGGCATATCTTCAAAAGTTGTCAACCGATTGAAATAATTGTTTTGGTTTATTAAAGCTAACGATTAAAGGTTTCTTTACATACCAAAATATATTTAATCAACTTTTCAAAAATAGGAGAAAAAGAGGGCGCAATGAGGGGCCTCTTTTTTTTGGGACACCCTGTATTATAATACTGTAGAACACAAGAGTGGCCTTAACCAACATTCTAAATTTTGAATATTACATGCTAACGTTATTTCTGCTTTTTGGCAAAGGGGCAGGAAAGGAAGAAAGAAGATCAAGAGGAAAGTTATGTTCTCCGCTCCGGTTTTGAACCCGACCCCTCGAGTGCGGAGACAATCAGATCACGTGGGATGCTTGGGCTTGCAGTCGACTCGTGTTGCGGTATTTTGTGGTATTTTGTAGGTTCAGGTTCATGCGAGTTTAGAAAATTATTTTCATGAGGCGAAGTCTGTGGCTTTTCTTTTGTTGCTGTTTTGTGGCATTTAAGAAATACATAACAGATATTTGTTTCAAATACATTTTAGATAGCACCATATTCGTAGAAACCTGCCTATTTTTGACCACCCTGTTTTCTTTTGAATCACCATTCACCACCAATCGCACTTTATAAAATATTACACAAAGGGAAAAGTTCCACAAACTATACTATTGGATTGTCTCTACGTTTCGTAATGGCACAACAATGGCTAAAAGTATCAAGCGAAAGTGATAGGAGATTTTACTTATTGAACAAAGCGATATGTGATAGTCCGATAGTAGCTCAAAATTACTTTCTTTTTAATCCAAAATCAAGTTCACAAAGTGTATTAATAAATAGGGTAAGCTAAAGAGAAAGCTAGAGTCGCAGAAGAAACAAGAGAGGAAACACGTTAACGGCTGGTGTAGTTCAAATTTTAAATCTGCACGGTGCAGAATTTTTATTCTTTCCCGCTCTGAATGCTCTCGGACTTGTTGGAGATTTACTCAAACATTTTCGTCAATGCTATGGGCATAATGAACGATTCATACTCATCTTCTGCTTTTTAATAGACCATCGCAAGTGCAAATATGTTTCTAGAGAAGTTATTTTGTTATTTGCTTACAACTTATTGTTGCTGGAAAGGTGAGTGATATTGAGCATCGTATTCCAATATTATTCAGTCATGAAGTTTTAAGCTTCTGCTTACATTTGCTGAAGTAGTTCCAATTCAAAGCATTTGTTTATTTTCTAATAAATTCGGTTTCAAACAGGAAAAAAAAGTACAATAATTTGATATACCCTTTGAAGTTGTCCATGATAAGTACACATGTATTTATACCCTAATGATGAAAAAATGCCTTACAAATAATTGTGTATGTACAATTACGGATAAGATACATTAGTCAACAAGTAATGTTTGAAAACGGTATCGTAAAACCTAACTGTACATTATAAGGAAAATATCGTTTATTTGTTCTTGTTGTTTTACTGGAGAAAGTTAAGCGATAGCAACTTCTGACATGATAATATTGTGTTAAGTTCCACAATATTTGGATTTTTATGTTATTGTTTTATTGTTTTCAGCTGTATACGGATTCGAAGATGAATACGAGTTTGTGTTTGGTATTCCTAAATCATATTACTCAGACATTCCTCACGTATTGCTATCAACATCGTCACGTGATCCTGTACACGCTACAGTCAGTATCCCAGGAACTGACTTTCACGAAGAGAGGTCCATTACTCGTACTTCATATGTTGATATCACTTCACCTAACTCTGTGTATCTCAGAGATAATGGGATGCATGAGAACAAGACTGTCGTGGTAAGATCATCTGCCAAAGTCTCGGTTCATGTGATGGTAAATAATGGGAGGTCTGGAGATGGATATCTTGTGCTACCCACAAGGCAGCTTGGTATTGATCATTACGTTCTATCATATAGGCCATCATCAAACCCGCAACCATCTTTTATTTGTGTGTCCGCCACTGGAAAACACAGTAGTGTTCGCATAAGAACTGTTTCAGGACGAGTCTACGACATACTACTGCAACAGTATGAAAGTTACCAGTTAATCGGAAATCCCGGTGAAGATCTGTCTGGTTCACGGATTACAAGTGACCATCCAATCACGGTTATTGCTGGAACACAATGTTCCAATATTGGTGGCGGAAGATGCGATGCTTTAGTTGAGCAAATGCTACCTGTTCAATTGTGGGGTATTCGTTTCGTATTATCGCCTTTTGCGGGGAAAGACAATGGTTATATCTACCGGGTTGTAGGGTCAAACCGTACTACTGAGACTACAATATCGGGTATCGGAATGGAAACTTTGACTGAAGGAGCGTGGTATGAAGGATATATAACTGATGACACACTTGTTACCATCGAATCAGACCTTCCTATCTTTGTCATGCAGTACATCAAAGGAGGTGGATCTACTTCGCCAGATGCAGATCCTTCTATGATCATTGTACCATCACGAAATATGTACACGAACATGGTGACATTCCCTGTCTATGAGGTTGCGATATCAACAAATAATAAATACTTCATTCATGTGACAGTTCACTGTAACGTGGTAAACGGACTCACATTTGATGAGGATAATTCCATGGCAAGTTGGGAGACGCTGACCTCAGGTGATGGAGATGTATGTTCTGTCCGTGGGGAAATTGCAGCTGGATCAGTACATTCAATCTCCCATGAAGACGAAGATGTTACGTTTACTGTTGCTGTTTATGGGCTTGTAGATGATGTTCATTCAGCTTCATACGCTTATCCTGCTGCAATTAATGATATTGGTAAGTACCTCAATGACGTCGTTATTACTTTAACAGGAAAATGAGTTATAAGTTGTTACTAAAAACATTTCAGCCCTTCAAAATAACTTACAAGTTATTGCATTCATTATTTGAAAGCACTGCGTACTATAGATTGGTAAACATTGTTCTGTAAATTTTTTTGTATTTTTAATGATCAATAAAGAATGATCGAATGAGGTTATGATTTCGACACTCTAGCGACTGTCATATTTACCAGCTGTAAAGGCGGCAAATTGTATTGAGTTTATACCGTGTGAACTGTGCATGAAGGTCGTATTCATACTAGGTACATCAAGTTGGTGCTACATGTATCTCTACTTGTGCCAATCAAACATCTTTTAAACCAATCAATAATTCTATTGTTGAAGAGGATAATAAGCTTCTACATATGTCTATATAATTCTTAAATAGCTCTAGTCTTTGTTTGCTTTGGCTAAATCCTGTTCAAGTGGTGGGTTACAAAGCATTGTATTTTGTCTAGGTATGTATAACCAACAATTAACAATAAGAGGACATTTCTGAACCTTATTGACTTGGGGATGATTTGAAATGACCCCCAATTATGACTGTTTGATATTTATTACCAGCAATGTGGAAAAAGAGACACATGTAGAACCGAAAAAAGTACCATTTTGTTGAAGGAGCAAAGTTCAACAAAACATAACCCCGCTTCTGGATATCGTTTGAAGTCAAATGATATACCGATTTAAAGTTTATGATATATATATTTTCTAAATACGAAATAAAACAAAATTTACCGAGCCGACTTTACGGCTGGTTTGTGGTGGCCGGTCACATATAAATTATTAATGAATTAAGAAATCCGTATGTCCGATTTGATTCAAACAAAAGATATCAGTATACTTTGCCTTACTCCATTAATTTTCTAAACATGTAAACTTGTTCAGAGCACTTTTTAGTTTCCACAAAATGCCTCATATCCCACCTTAATAAGCATCCTAACGATATGATATGTCCATTTTATTCAGCAATCCCACCATCCACGGAGCTCGATGTCACCACAGTTTCATCGATAAACACATTCACATCTACAGATCTGACGCCGTCATCGTTAACAAAGGAATGTGCCACACCCAATAACGTGATATTGTCCAACTCATTGACAGCAGCCATATGGACGGTATGTGGATTGGTCGTGGCACTTCTTGTGATTATCATTGTCATCGTCGTCACCAAGTGCCGCAGGTAAGGCTGAGAAATATACCTATTCATTAGCACTCCTTTGAAGATGACAAAGTGAAAAATCCTTCGTTGATGCGTACAGCTTTAGATGGACAATTATCTTTATCTTTGAATTCCCAATTTGTCTAATCATGCCTAAACATGACGCTCCAGTGACCACGTGATTAAGGCGCTGGTCTATTAAAGCGGAGGTCCAGGGTTCAATTCCCGCGCGGGATCACCTTTCTTATTTTCTTCCTTTAATAATGGCGCGACGGCGAAACTGATAAAATTTCATCATAGTTTGCTTATTCCCTTAAAAAAAATAATAAATAAATAAAGAATCGAGTTTTTGCTGAATTCTTGCTTGTTTATATTCCTTTTGCAGAAAATATAGTACAAGTAAATGGAATATGAAATGATTTAAAGGATTTAATACCTGGTGAACTATAGTGTAAAACATGTAATAGTTGTGTGTATATTAGTATCAAAATTGTAAGAGAAAAAATATTCAAAGGCTTTCCAAAATGCTGGTCATTGAAAATGCGTTTTAAAAACAAACTAGACAGCATGTCTATTTGGTCCTATAACGCTATCGGTGCCCGGTCATGTATACCGATGAATCTTTCTATCATACCCTTGTGATGTAATGAATTGTATTAAGCTTAATATTATCGTTTTTCATTTCAATACAAAAACGAAGGTACTATGCAAATGCTTAGGGTACGATAGAAGAGCCATCGGTACCTATCGGTCACCGATAGCGTTATAGGACCAAATTAAACGCAGTGCCTTACAAGGAACTCACACTGAAAAGTATGAGTTGCTCATCTACTCACAATAAAAACAACTTCAATTTATGTTAGTGTGTTTACATTATTTTTGCTTGTTTTTAAAGTCGGTCTACAGCAGGATCAGCAGATGTTACAAGCCTTGAAATGACTCCAAAAGGAACTTTAACTCCGCAAGGTACTCAAACTTCTTCTCAATCACGACAACCAAGTCATGTCACAGATGTCCATGAATATGAGGAATACAAGCCTAGTATTGAACATCATCCATATCAACCGCTTTCCACCAACCAAGTACCAACAAAATCAGAAGCATCGTCCAGTGAACCGGCTTATTTAGAAGTCTTAGAAGACTACCCGGAATGTAAGCAAACGTATGCTAATTTGTAACTGCAGAATCACAAATACGAATGCCCTTCGAAAGAAGTGTTTGTTAACTACTTTAATAGGTCAAGCATATTGAAGAAATAATTGAGGATCGGACACTTTTTACTTGGTATAAAACTGGCAACATTAGAATTCGGTAGTGCTGTGTAATAAGTTCAGTAAGAACTGTGTAATAAGCTCATCAAGGACAATATGAAACTAGAACGTCCTGAATAACCTAAATCGGCAATGGAAGTTTGCAATGCATTGTGGGACAGTTTTAAAAGTTTTGGGACACTTTGTCCTTTGACCTATTGGGTAAATTCAGAAATTTTGGGGTTTTTTTTACAATGATTGAAAACAAAAAATATTATTATTTTAAAAATAATTATTTAAGTATTTTTAATGATAACATTATGATAATAATAAGTAAATTAATAATAATTACATCAATTTCCCCGATATGTCAGAGGTCAAAGTGTCCCAAACTGCTCTCAAAAACCGGAAGTTAGAATGGCGATTGGGCTTATTGTTTAAAACAACCAGAGTTGTGCCTTTGTAAAAAAAAAAAAACAAGTATAAATCGACTGCTTGGGGCACAGAACTGTCAAGTGCTTATTTTTGCCAATCAGTTGTGCACTGGACTATGAGCAAATTGTATTGTGTAATGTAAAACTAAGCGCATTGGATAATTAAGAAATGAAGTGCCATTACTTTTGAAAATTTGATCGCTGTACATAGAAAGTCTGATCAGACATTTTAGAAAGGCTCGATACCATTGGCTGTGCGCATTTCAATGCTCATAGTCCAGTGTAGGCCTTCAAGTACAAAAACAAACACAATAAAAGAAAATGTTGATATAATGCTTGTAAACACGCTATAACTTGGCAGTTTCGTTAACCACTGTATACTCCTTTTTCGTAATTGACCACTTCGTTGCCGTTGGCGTTTGGCTCTACTATCTCCAATTAGGCCGAGCAGAAAAGTGAAAGCGAGGCCAAAGATGTAAACTACATACGCCCAATTATGCAAAGTTAATGAGGCAAGTAACTATAAGGACTATCTAGCTGAGACTTGGTACATATTTAATACAAGCACAATAGAAGTGTGTTGTGTTTAGCATTTGGTCATTTTAATCTGCATAATTAATTAGGGTTAATTTCTTGAACAAATAAAATAAACTCTAATAGCCTCTAATTAATTATGCGGATTAAAATGAGCAAAATGATAAACGTAATGTACTTCTGTTTTACTCGTACTACATATGTACCAAGTCTCAGCTAGATAGTCCTTATAGATACTTGGCAAATTAACTTTACATAACTGGGACTATGTAATTTACATCTTTGGCCTCGCTTTCAGCTCGGCCTAATTGGAGTTAGCAGAGCCAAACGCCGCCAACGGCAACGAAGTGGAAAATTACGAAAAAGGTGTATACTATGTATGATTCAAGGTTAAATTTTGTTATTAAGTGGATTGTTATGAAACTTAGTGCATGCATTTAAAGGAAATTTCAAGGTCATCAGAGGTCATTTGAAGGTCACAACTAGACATTGTGGTCTTTCGGACTGCAACATATATAGTTTTCTTTTTCTGTCTTTCTTCTTTCTTTCTTTCTTTCTTTCTTTCTTTCTTTCTTTCTTTCTTTCTTTCTTTCTTTCTTTCTTTTTCCTTCTTTCTTTCTTTCTTTCTTTCTTTCTGTCTATCGGTCTGTCTGTCTGTCTTCTTTCTTTCGTCATTTCTTTCTTTCATTTTATCTGATTGATTTACATTCCAATTACAAATGTATATTGTATTTAGTATATTATTGCGTAATCAGGACAATAGAAGCCAGTGGCTGCAGAAGTACTAACATTGGGGGGGGGGAGAGATGAGTAGCATATTTTACTATACTTTTCAATTACAGGCGCTTTTAGCCCAAAATGAAGTGAATTGTAATATTTGATTGGCCTGTGCGCGCGAAGCCTGTAAAAATTTGCATTTTTACCCTATTTTTGTCCAAAACAGGGCTAAAAAGGAAAATGCAGAAAGAAGTTACTAGAATTGCTTTATTTTAAGGGGGCACGTGTCCGTCGTCCCCGAATCCACGATTCCGCGCCTATAATAGCAGCATTGATTTTTTTTCGCTTAGAGGGCACATTATTTGCGTGTAAATGATAATGCTGCACCCTTTATTTCTATTCTATTACTAATTTAAAGAGAAAATGTCAAAAAATATTTTAAGTTGTTTACTTCAAGGTGGAGCGAGTACCGTACACGTAAGTGACAGCGCGTATCGCGGAAATATTGCACGCGTAACAAGCGTAAAGCTGTGCGTAGAATGTGTTACGGCGCTTGACCTATTATTGCAGAATAATGGGCTCTCACGTGACGTGTTTTAACAAATCACAGTGCGCGATTTTGAATAATGGGTCGTAAGAGTAATAGAATAAAGTATTTAAGGTTCTTTTGCTTATAACATAATATATTTTATTTCGTCTATGTTTAAACGTCAAATTAGGAAAAATATATTTTCTGTCACAAGAATGTGCAAAAAAACAACACTTTTATGTATATCAATATTATGCGTACTTAAGAAATGTATGAACATGAGCCGCAAAGCTATATCCTTACTTAAGCTATAGAGTATGTGTGTATAAATTGTTTTAAAACAAATGAAAATAGAAGTAGTAAAAATTGTTATATTGAAATTATTGATGAAATTGATGATCTTGAAGGGAATATAAATATCAGATATTATTATGGATAAATATGACAGTGTGGTTTTTAATCCCATTAGATTTCAAACTACGGCGAAGATTATGAAATAAATGAAATAAATCATGTAACAGTGTGTGATTACCTGACACCTAGAGAATTCGGTTTGAAATACAAAAAGGTAATTAGGGTAAATGTTCAAGAAGTATCAACAAAATATTAGAACATACGTTAACCAGGGCTCGAACCCGCAACCTTGCGATCATGAGTTGCACGCCTTAACCATAAGGCCACCGTGCTCTAATCAGTGATTACTCTAATGCAGTGAAATGACAAGAGTAAACATTTAGTTAAGGATGTTTGAAATTCAAGGTGTCATTCGGGGGAGAGTTCTGACCATGTGGAGTGTCGTCCACTATAATTTTTAAAATTGGCATAAGCAGTCTTTGAACTTTTACGATTATTTTAGAACAAAGAAAAGTAATTAACAACGACATTATTAATACGACGGTATTACACAAATTTGTATGTATATTTTGATACAATATTCGCTCAAGATCATTAAAAAACAAGAAGGTTCAAGTAAAGACAAAAACAAGTCAAATGTAGTAAAGTACAGAATCAAGGGCGAAAATTCTAGAGAGAAGACCAGGCAAAAAACAGTAAATACAGATAAAAAACCAAGGATGATAAGGGAGAAAGAAAAGTAATAACAGGAACAAAAGAAACAAGGAAGTAAGGAAAATTAGAATTATATAGTTCGAAGAAAGAAGTAAAGAATACATAATAAACTGATCAAATTCGATCGAAAGCGAGAAAGAAAATAACAAACGGGCTTAAGACAGACATGATGATGATGATGATGAGGAAGTGAAAGGAGAAGTCTAAAGAATTCTAAATTTGTAATCCAAGACAAGAAATAGAAAATATTCAAAGCAAAAGAAATGAAGTGAAGCGAAAGTTGCATTGTTCAACATGGTTTCGTATGTTTAGAGAAAGGTGTACGCCCAGGTTGTTCACTTTCTCACGGAAATTGTACCCAAATAATACTGTTAAATCACTTGGTATACATGGTATATAAGCAAATAAGATACCTGCAAACCGGGTAGTAAGGCAATTGGAAGATTTAAAGTTTATTAAAGGTTTGAAAAAGAGTGACAATGGTCGGCAAAATTATAGTGACAAAGAGTTGACTCTCCTCGCAACTAGCATTAAGTCTCCCAGAACATGTAATAAAAGGAATTAATACAGCCCTTTTCCCACCGTTTGGGTGGTAGTGAGATTAAAGAGGAAAACAGAGATCAATGAGTATGATGTTGATTATTTAAATTTAAAAAACTCACCCTAGGCATTAACATATTTAAATGTTATTGTAATTATAATATGTGTAAAACAACTAAAGAATACAATATGACAGTATTTAATCTTATAGAATTATGGCGGAAATGTCAAACAAGCCTACAATTGGATGAAATAAAGAGTCTCGGTTGAGAAGTCGTTTGGAATAATGAATGTATTAAAAGCTGTAGCAAGACGCTGTATTTTAATGATTAGCTTAGAAATTGTCTTATTGTTTGTGTGTGGGGGTGTGTGTGTGTGTGTAAAAGGCTCCGTCAGTTTTGATTCCTACGGGAGATCAAGGAATATTATGAGGAGTGTTATAAACTATATTTTGTTGAAATCGCGGTGAAGAATTATTGGGCTAAAAATCTATCTAATGTGAGTTTTTGTTATCAACTGTACTCCACCCCCTACGTAGTGGATCGACAGTTAGATAGATAAATGAATAAATTAATTAATCCATGTCATCCAAGGTCAAAGGTCATCAAACAGAGGTCATCCCTGTCACTGCCAAACATTATACGATCACCCCGTCACAGATAAGGAAAACTATATTACTAAGGGACGCACCATTAGACTTCAAGCGGGGGAGTTTAGGAAGTTTTGAAAAAAAAATTCCCCCACTACATGAGGAAAAAAAAATTCCCCACCAACACTAAAAAAACATCCTTTTCCCACCTAACTGTGTATAAATACATGAAATAAAAAAAAAATCCTTGAAGTCCCCCCTTGAAGTCTAATGGTGCGTCCCTAAGAGCACAATCATTATGACTCATCCGCTCCACTGCAGCAACCTGAGAAGCAAAGCACATTAGGAAACGAATTTGGAGAAAACCTTCTGTTAATAAAATACTATGCTGAGCCACCAGCCTGGGTGGCTCACGCTCCAGTAATTTCAGATGATTGAGCTCAACAATACATCAAAGAATGTCTTCCAATTCATAAAAACAAATAGATAATCAGCTTATCGGATTAAAGGCTTAGAGGGAATGTCTTGCTGCTCAGCGAGTGTTTGTAATTATCAGAAGGTTTTCTCCAAATTTATTCTCTAATGAATTCAATTATAAAGAAAACATGAACTGCCAAAACAGAAAAGCTACGCATTCTACAACACAATACATAGGTTTTAAATAAAAAATGGTGTGTTTCTATATGGAAGCTTCACGACATTAATCTCCTCCACAAAAGGTTGTAGATTTCAAATAGAGTCATATATTCAGGAGCCCCCATTTGAAACGCATATTCCTGTTGTGGGATATTAAGGTCATGTCTTCAATAGGGTTGTACATGTATGGATTACAATAATAGCCCAATGTCTTCATTAATCATATTTTACAGCAATTTTTACAAGTAATAAAACTTCACTCAAACTTATATTTCCTGCATAAATCAGTTATACTACACTTAAAATAGGGGATTATAAAAGATCGTCCTTTAAAGATGATGCATTTACTTTTCAAATTGGCTGATACTTTGGTCATTACGAAATTTTTTATTTTGTGGCAAAAAAAATTAAAATAATTCAATACCGTAAAAATCGTTAATAAGTATGTGCGGCTATCAACGAGTTTTTTAGGGTAGTTTGTTAAACTTGATTCATTTTTATTCTTTTAAAGAAAAGAACAAAATAAAACTTTAACAAACTACCGTAAAATTCGTTCTTGTTCGAGCAACTCGTTAATAGGCACATACGCTTATTAACGCATTTTTACGGTATAATACGTACGATTGCATATACACTTCTGCAGTGGCGTAGCGTGGGGTCATCATATTGGGTGGGGCACCAGTCATGATTGGGGGCACCAGGTCTGATGGGGGCAGATCAATTTGGGGCACGTGCCCCCGTGCCCTATGACGCTACGCCACTGCATTTCTATAATACAGGCCCGTTGCCAAGTTTGTCTGGATTTACTTGGCATTCAATTTGTTTAAAAATGTGATCGGAATAAATAAAGCAATAAGTGTTACTCGTATAATAATCAAAATGTTTGGTAATACTTCAGAACCTCCTTATATCCCAATGGTCTGAAACCCCTTTCACTTGTCATGCTGAACGTGCTTAATATCAAAAGATACGGATAGATATGTGCCTTTATTGTCTGAGTTATATGAAATACATCACAAACACATTAAACTGAAGTACTATATTTTATTAGTTCGTTATACGAAAGATATGTTGAATCATTACAGGTACTGCTTGGCACAAAGAATTACAACTGTCAGTTTTCATCCATTTCAAGACATCTAGGGGAACCAAACATGTTATCGTGCGAACAAAAATTATATGTGAATGACACCTTAAGAAAACATGATATCTTTGTTCCATAAACGCCATAATTTCTCTTGAGTAAAAGTAGGTTTTATTTGGATTGCAGTAGTAGCTTATGGTTTGCGCAGGGGATTGGACATTGGTGAGTAGATTTAATTAGCTTTAATGTTGATTGGATGGAATATCTATTGAAAATCCCATGGTCATTCTGATATGAGAGTTGTTGACTTAAAAGACATAATCATTGTCAGACATTAACCTCCTGAGTACTACCTGCCGATATAACATTACCTTTGATTGGTCAATTATGTGATATCTTCACTTTAGTCACCAAATCAGAATGGAGCTTTGCAAATAATTCACCCATTTTTTTTTTTTGCGTGGTGAAATTATTCTAACAATGTTGCTGATTGGTCCAGTCGAAAATGAAAACTTCTTTTTGGCCAATCGGCAGGTAGTTCTCATGGGGTTAACACGTGATTTTTCAAAACCGAGAGTAATGACCCATCCACTTCATTAAAAGAGGAAATAAAAATCCACGTGGGCAATCAGGATATGAAGTATTAAAGAGTGCTTTGTGACATGTAACCGGCAATATCGTGATCAGTATTTTCCAATAAAAAAGAGTGGAAAGTTTTAAATCCATAATTAAGATAGAATCATCAACGAATGATTGATATTTAACACATGAACTAAATCATCCGAAGTAACAAGAAACGAGCAAAGTGATTGGTCAGCTCTTAATCGCTAACTGAGAGCCACTGAAGTACAATTGGCAGATGATCGATGAACACTTTTGCTTATGGAGTTGTTGGCATTAGTGGAAAACCTGTTGTTTTTCTTTGATATAGCTGTAAATTATTATTTGTTCATCAAAATATATTCCATCGAACTTAACAAAGACAAATACAAACTATAATGACAATTTCACAGGTGAGGAGTCACTATGGATCACAATTGCCTCATCCCAATGGTATAGTCCAATAACATCAATTAAACAATCATAGTGCAAAATTTGACCTCATGTTGCAGCAGAGTACGAGTTTTTAAACCCAAATTTTCAAAGGGCAGCCAATGAAAGGACAAATACGGTATTGGGGTTAAAGAATTGTGTGCTGACAGATGAGCATGTTGTGGATCCTAGTGAGAGCAACTTTCGGTAATCAAACCACATTGCAACACAGTATGCTGCATAAGACACTTATTCTACAGGACACATTACACAGTTTTCCAGTTCAGTGGTTTAGAGAAAGTAGTTAAGGGATGGGTTCATTAAAGTAGCGTTCTCCGAAAAGTTTTTCGATGAATTCATTAATTTCTCAAAAAGTAAAAATCTCAGTTTAATAAATAACGGTTAAAATGAAAGCCAATATTGGGGGCCTAATTATCGTATCATTATAATAGGTCTGGCACCAATGCAAGCATTTGTTTCGGTGTCCCAAATTCATAGTAAAATATGCTGACGCTATTTTTACAAATCGCCTGGAATTGCATATTTAGGTTTCAGCGATTGCTGAAAAAAGTGGGGTATGTTTCTGAAAAGCGTTTCCGCTTGGAATGTAGATGCCTATTGTTGAGCTAAATGTCCGTGATTTTAATTTATAAGCTCTTTCATTGACAATTTGCAACGTCTTTTTCATACCATACGGATCGCCTGCTTGAATCCCGATATTACAAAAAATATCGGGATTTTAAACCAAACAACCAGCAAAAAGAGTTCTCTAAACTGTCCTCTAACCGCAGATAACATTAGATCGACTGTGCTATTGGTAGAATTTAAACGAGAACCAAAAGTGTTCGCCGAAGTCATGCAAATATGGACTATCGGAGAATATAGCGTTTTTGTAAGAAGTTGCATTTTTTGATAATGTTTTATATGTTCTTGCTATGAAGAACATTAAGAATTTACTTCAAACGTCGTATGTAGTTTACATACCTATTCCGGTTCCGCTATGTATATATTAGAATCCTTGATCGTCGTTATTTGCAATGTCTTTTGCATTTTTCTCCTCCATAAAATGGCGAAAATATTCCTATTACAGAACAACACCTCCAAGTCACTTTAAAATACCACAGCACTATATAGCTTGGGTTGACAGTTCTGACAGAATACAAGTCACTCTGCATTGAGCGCATTGGAATCCCAATTCTTTCTCACATTGATTGATTTCAAACAATTGATTCGAACCAACGCCCTTGATCCTAATGTACTGTGTTCAGAAGTTTTGAATTGAGTTATCAAATTTGTAACAGCTGGACTCAGTCTTGCGTATAATAAGCGTCACATTGTAATTCACATTAGATAAATGAATGTGAAATGAATAAGAGAGTAATTTATCGGTGAGTTATGTACTGGGACTGTTTTCTATATAACTGTATTATTTCTTGTTGTTTTCTATTATATTTGTTGGTTTAGTTTATCGCTATGCACAGCTCCAAGATATAGTATATTAGTATAGTGCGTTTTATTTTTTAATTCATCCTATTATTTTGGCTTCAGATGGACATAAACAATTTTTTACAGTTATTGCTGATATTATTTCTTTATTTTTGGTAAACCGAAATAATAAACTATAAAACCATTAACTGATAGAATATATTTCCTATAAGGCGCGTGAAAGTCGATTCCGAGTTTATCGTCCCCCGCCCGTGTCACTTTTTGGAAACCAAAAATACCCGCATCAAATTTTCAAAAATGCCAAAATAATTCATTATTTTCAAAGTATCAGTGTTTTCACCAGTTTTAGCAATTGGAAACATATATTTTTGTTTGTAAAACATATATTCATAACTTGGAAGCATGAAACCAGGCTCTTTTCTAATTTTTCTAGTCCTTACCCATATAAAAAAAACATGTTTATAAATCACATGTATGAGTTTGGCTTCAAATCAACACGCATTTTAGGTCAATAATGAAATCTGATGAAATAATGAAAATGAAAAAAGAAAAGTCACCTCACCAACCTGAAAAAAAAAAAGTAACGATAAACTCGGAATTGACTTTCATGGGCCTAATCTATACTGTCATGTTGGTGCAAATTAGAGCATTTGAGATTGTTCATCAGGTGGTAAAAGTTGTTCCTGAGAGCATCCGAAAGTCCCGCTGCCTTTAAATATCAAGCCGTAACAGTATCAGAAATGTTGAATGATATCAGGCAGCTGTTAATTGCCTAACCCACCCCTCCCCAAGCCTCGAAATAAGCAGGCACCCAGGAGCCAATGGTCATAACATTTTGGCTCCTGGTCCACCTAAAACCAGGCTCCTCTGGTTTTTTCAAATAGAGCCTGTTAGTTAAATCGGTTTTTGTATGTAACATGTACAATTAAAAATTAAATGACTCATAGCTCTTTAAAAATGCCTCCTGGTTCACTAGATAATCACAGGACCAGGAACCGCTTTTTCCCAATGTGTGGTTCCTGGTCCAGATCTGCTTATTTCGATGCTTGCCCCTAATAATATAAACCCCGGGCCATAAACACAACACATGCCCCCCCCACATCCACACACCTCGCTCTGCTTTCACTTTGCAATGGAGCTTATAACTCCCCATTAATAACTCAGGAAATCATTTTGTATTCTTACATGTCAAAACTAAGCATACGCCTGTCATTATTTTGCTATCGGGGGAGCACTTCATTATATTATATGAGATCTACTAATGACGCCTACTAATTTCAAAAGACTTTTTGGCAACATTAACAGTGATAAATATAATAAAAGTTGTCAATGAAACAATAAAAGCGTCTAAATCATGATGACGATAGATCCAATGGGAAACAAGTGTGTGTGTGTGGGGGGGGTGGATGACAAACCATGTGCTGGGCGATAGCGAAAGGGGGGTCTTAATTTAAGGGCTATTCATTGATCCCAGAGAAAGTATAAAATGGTAAAACAAATTTAAATTCTATATAAAATGCCTAAAAGTGAAGGATAAATCATTAAAATTGTCATTAGATATTTTAAAACGTTTTGGCAAGAACCGAGGAAAGCACTATAGTATTGATAAAATTATAGCCCCGTTCCATATTTTTTTAATCTTTTAAATCTCCTCTTGGGATTGTTCTTCATTATTGCCAATGCCATGATTGCTTTTTATAGTTTGGTACAACTGTTATATTATGTTTGACATATTTAATCAGTGGCGTAGATTTCTTTTTGACATGGGGGGGGGGGGATGGAGTTGGAAAAAAATTGAAGTATAGTCAATCGAGCGACAATATATGGCAATTATGGTACAATTGCGCGCTAAGTGCTCGAAAAATTTTGGTATTTTGAAGCTAAACTGATGAAATATGGTGTAAAAGTAGAATAAATGCGCGCGAAGCGCGTGAAAATGTGCACTTTTGGGGCTAAAATGGGCAAATATGAGGTTAATTTGATCAGAAACCCATTATCAGGCATCGACACTGGGGGATGACTGTATGGACCATCCCCTGGCAAAATATTGGGGGGATAAATCCCCATCCCCAGGATCTACGCCTATGCATGATATTTTTGGATTTGAGTATATTTTGATGTTTTTCATAGTGCAATAGTATTTTGGTTAAATTAATATTTTGCGTGCAATAATATGACCGAGTGCTTTTCTGATCTAATACTTTTTTCCCTATAGATGCAATTTTTGATGTCTTTTAAAAGTTTTCTTAAAGTGTTTCATATTTATATGTATGTTCAAATTGTAATTTTACATGTAATTTGGCCGTTTGGCCACGATATGTGTAAAATAAAATACCGATATTAAATAATAATAATAGCTGATTTCTCTACTAAGTAGAGAAATTACAGATTCATGTAAAATAACTTACTTTGTCTTTAATACAGGGCTTAAGGTTTGCACATCGAAACTAACAAAGATGCTGGACAAGGTGCTAAAATCTAAATTTTGCTGATTCATGGATTTCTACATTCTCCGGATGAAATCACTGAACAGACTTTTTACAGCCCTACATACATGTAGGCCTACTACGCATCAGTCATATTCACCATAGACCCTAGAAAATAACGCCACTGAGCTATATGGAAGTCCCCCCGGACAAGACAAATTTCAATACTATTTAAAGTTAGAAGTACTTACCCACTGAAGCATGATTAATAGCTGCTAGTATTGCATAATATTATTACTATAGTCTGGTCAGTACTAAAATCGCAGAGTGATTTAAAAATATTACTATAGTCTGGTCAGTACTAAAAGCGCAGAGTGACTTTATTTATTGCATTTTTAATTAAAAGAACCACTTTTTAGGTAAGTTACACAGCTGAAGTTGTGATAGTATTGAGATACAACAATATCATGGTATAAACAAGAATATGTTCCTTTGGTAAAAATTTCTATAGTCTCTACCCTTAAATGACCATTCACACTCCGCTACACTCAACACAGTGTTATTCACTATGCAGTCTTTCCGCCAAGGGCTAGAATTACCAGAGAGTGAGCTGCTATATCATGATATAAAGATGGTTACGGTGTTCACGCCCAAACGCCTTATAAGCGCAATGGATATGTGTTGAAATCAATCAAAGGACGAGCTTACTGTTCGTATTCCTAAGAATTTCAAACATTTTATGTAATTGACACAATAAATTTATTAAACTTACTACTAAATGTAATAATAGAGAGCTTGCGAAATGGCGTTACTTTAACTTTAACTTTAACGTCTAGAGGATTATAGAGGATTATGTATTCAAAACCCAAGGTGGTTTTGAATACATAATCCTCTATAATCCTCTAGACGTTAAAGTTAAAGTTAAAGTAACGCCATTTCGCAAGCTCTCTATTTAATGACACCAAAAAACTTTGTGGCATTATCTCAAAGCTGAAACCATTTTTGTACTGCGAGAATGAAGCATACCAACATATGAAATAGATGCATTTGTAGGATTGAAAGTTTAAATTAGGCTTGATTTTTGATTACCAAATCAAAGTCATAAGAACTCAGCAACCTAGGGATGCGAAAATCGCTGGAAGCAGCGGTCAATCCCGCGGGAAAAGCGGATCACCAGTGGTCATTCTGAAGAAGCCATCAGCCAAGATGGCGAAAGTCTACATATGTGAGTATCCTTGGATTTGGCAATCACAAATCAAGCCTAATTCATACCAACATAGTTTTAATTTCATTGAGAGACGACAGTTTAGAATTATCAAAAGATTTGCTTCTTGCATAATTAGAAAGTTTACATGAGAAGATAATTGATTATGAGGAAAAGAAAAGTGTCAAGTTAAATTTGCTAAAGTTAAACAGTATGCGCCCAAACAGTATTGTTGTGCGCTTGGCCGTATAATTCAGTTTTTAAACTAAATTATACGGCCAAGCGCACAAACTTAAAAGTTTGAAATGAAAATCGAACCACGCAGGTGACATCAACTTGACTTGAAGCATTGTAAACTGACATTTAATGGAGCATTGTATATTGGAATCATTCGTTGACTGACGTGACTACATGAGTGAAATGCATGATGCTTGATCCTACAGCGGCTTGATCTGTTGTTGTGAACTGATTCCGCTTGAGAAGATAAGATACAATGATCATGTCACTCTAAGACTTTCTGAACACTAAAAGTCTTCAGACCTGTCTACTCGCTTAGCTTTTTCTTCAAATATATTTGGTACCCCTCCGTTTTGATAACATTAATCGAATGAGTCGAATCTTCTACGGTAGAATTAGGCCTACATCCTTTTGAGATTAAGTTAAACTAGTAGTGGTTGTGCGCTAACCCGTTAGCGTTGGAGGTTGTGGATCACGAAATGCTTTTAACTGGATTACAAACAAGGATTAGAAAGTTAAATTTAGAAACTACATTTAATAATCAAAACATTGTAAACATCTCAAAAAAAAGTAACTAACCCCCCTCAAATAATGGCAATTATTCAACAACGGGCTATTGTATTACAAATCTGTAAAATGCGTTGGAAGCAGAGTTTATTTCTGCGCATTTTGACACCTCATTTGATACGATAGTCCAGCAAACAATAAAACACCGGTCAATTTAATGTAGTGAGGTCCAGATTTGAAAGTTGCACTTACATATAAATTTTTACAATACAAAAACACTCAGATATCATTACACAGATTTCCTTCCATTATACCGAATACAAAATCAATACAATTTAATGCAACTTTCAAATCCTGGGTTACATTGATTTAAATGTACGCTGTGACGTCAATATTTAGTCAATTGCTACAAATGAGGTGTCAAAATGCGCAGAAATAAATTCTGCTTCCAACGCATTTTACAGATTTTAATACAATCACCCGTTTTTGAATACTGGTCATTATTTAAGGGGGGTTAGTTCCTTTTTTTGAGATGTTTATATTGATTCAATTTCAAATTTCATGTTGTATCGTTTGAGATACACATCAAATCAAACGATAAAATACTGTAAGAAAATGTACGACATTTGTATCAAACCTGAAGTTTCGATACTTGATGTAGCTTATTTTAGTTTTGCCGCTCGCAATCACATAATAATAATTGATGCAACAGATAGAGTTGAAGAGGCGAAAATGAAAAACAAACAAACAAAGAAACAATCAATGTGATAGGTATCACAACAAGTTTCACATGTCATGGTGATAATAAGAGGAAGTAAAACTGTGAGTATTGTTATTCAAAAGGCATCAAATTGATACTGTAAATAGCATCATTTCAAGAAAAATTTGTAAGGTATCAGGATATGGAATAATCTGTGAGGTCTTCACAAGATAAGAAACATTGTCAATACCCAATCCATATTAATTACAAGAATGTCGCAACAGATGATCATTCAAAAATACAATAGGCACACACCACGGTTATTTAGAAAATGAAATCAAATTAAAACCTACAGTTTTGATCGATGCACCTCGTTTACTTGGCGGTAATCGTACTCCGGGAGGCTACTCTCAATCGACTACAAAGTTTGATATCATATTACACTCTGGGAACAATTATTTAACAGTTGGTAACAATTAATCCAACATTGTGTAAGTTTATTAACCAACCATTGTTCACCTGTTTAAACCTGTTAATGCGGACAGATTTTACGCAACTTGGTGAAGCATCACAACAACAAGTCACGTGTCATGGCGGTAATAACAGGAAACAATGCAGGAAATCAAATGACATGATTATTTACAACCTGTTGCTGCAACAAACCATTATTGAGATAATGATATCAAAGTAAAACCTTTACATTTGTATATGCACCTCGTATCCTTGCCGACGGAAGGAGTTTGGCAAGTTGCCGTTAACCGAATAAGAAAATAAGAATAAGAATAATTTGATTGATAAAGGTTCTTATTCAGATCCAATTAAAATGATACTACTCACTCAGAAATATTTCAATTCCTTTCAGGAATCTTGTTCACTCTGGTACTGGTGTTTCTAGATGTTTTTAGAACCGGCAACACTCTTGTCTGGTTTTGATGACGTCACCAAACTTTCTTGTTGCCGAGTATTTATGACCTGGTCATAAATTTTGTCCAGTCGGTAGGCCCCCTCGTCCTTATTCATAGTGTATTTTCCTCTGCTCCTTATCCAGATAGCTTCCTTTAGCCAACGTGTAGTTTTGTCAGATTCTTGGTCTATGGCCTGAGCCTCCTCCCACCCAATGACGTGATTTTTGTGAGCAACATGTTCTGCGATAGCTGACTTATGAATTTCTGAGGCGGATGCTTTTCTCTGAGACCTAGTAAAGCTCTTTGCGCTTACTTTTTCACTTTTGATTTGTGTTCTGCTAGTCTCGTCTCAAACAAGCGGCCTGTTTCACCAATGTAGGTTTTAGGGCAATTCTGACATGGTATCTCGTAGATAACTTCAGCTGATTGTAATGGGTCGCGCTTGTCTTTGGGATGGACTAACATGTTACGAATAGTGCGATGAGGTTTCATGCTGGTTGAAAAGCCATGTTTCTTAAATACTCTAGAAATCCTCTCAGCGAGAGGACCAGGTCATAAATACTCGGCAACAAGAAAGTTTGGTGACGTCATCAAAACCAGACAAGAGTGTTGCCGGTTCTAAAAACATCTAGAAACACCAGTACCAGAGTGAACAAGATTCCTGAAAGGAATTGAAATATTTCTGAGTGAGTAGTATCATTTTAATTGGATCTGAATAAGAACCTTTATCAATCAAATGAACTATGAACCGATGAACGATCCTGATGAATCTGTTTCAAGAGAATAAGAATAAGTTAACCGCGTAAGAAAGAAAGAAAGAAAGAAAGAAAGAAAAAGAAAGAAAGAAAGAAAGAAAGAAAGAAAGAAAGAAAGAAAGAAAGAAAGAAAGAAAGAAAGAAAGAAAGAAAGAAAGAAAGAAAGAAAGAAAGAAAGAAAGAAAGAAAGAAAGAAAGAAAGAAAGAAAGAAAGAAAGAAAGAAAGAAAGAAAATTAAGAGAAACGTTGTTCTATCCGCCCTAGTTTTGAACCACCAACCCATCAGATTCAGAGGACAAGACCGGCGGTATATCTGTGTTCGGATTATTTGCGCAAATCCGATCACGTGAGATGCTTTAAGGTTATACGATGTATGTAAAATAAGTAGTTCACAGCATCTTGCGAATGATAGTGAGCTTTAGCAAAATTTGCATTGCTCAATTCACAGCGAGCGTGTACAAGAATTCAAATATCACAGATATACTTTTGTAGGTCCTGTGGTTCTTGAGAGGGCTAAAACAATAGCACTTTTGTAAGACGTACATAACTCATTAACAACAATAAATTAAACAAGTTTTCAAAGTATATGATTTGTAGAATGAACTTTTATGAACTTTCGCAAAACACCAAAGTGTTATTTTTCAATAATATATTGATTCAGATAATGAAAATCGATTTATTTTTTGGCTGCTTCGACCAAAAATACCTCGTATACCCTCAAAACACTATTTTCCTCAGATGAAGTCTTTGTTTAGGAGCCTGGCTATACTTTTAACCACCCTGTATTCTTTTGAATCACCATCAATCGTACTTTCGCACACGACTACAATGCTTCATACGAGTGTGCAAAATTAAATAATACACATTAGTTCAACAAACTATACGGTAATAGAAATCGTAATGGCACAGCAATAACTAAAAGTATCAATCGAAAGTGATCGGAGATGTTTTTATTGAACAAAGCGATGTGATAGTCCAATAGCTCAAATTATACAAAATTACTTCCCTTTTATTCCAAAATCAAGTTCGCATAGGCCTACTAATGTATTAATAATAGGAGAAGCTAAAGAGGGAGTCTTAGAAGAAACAAAAGAGGAAATAGGGATTTAAAAATACTTCTACGCTTGTTATCAGGTTGTAGTTCGATATATGTTTTCATATTTGCATAGCTCTGAATGCTCTCGGACATGTCGGAGAATACTCAAACGCTGTAACATTTTCTCTCAACATTTTCTTCAATGCTATAGGCATAATGAACGATTCATACTCATCTTCTGCTTTTTAATAGACCATCGCAAGTGCAAATATGTTTCCAGAGAAGTTATTTTGTTATTTATTTACAGCTTATTGTTGGAAAGGTGAGTGATATTGAGCATCGCATTCCAATATTATTCAGTCATGAAGTTCTAAGCTCCTGCTTACATTTGCTGAAGTAGTTCCAATTCAAAGCATTTGCTTATCTTCTAATAAATTCGGTTTCAAACAGGAAAAAGAAGTACAATAATTTGGTATACCCTTTGAAGTTGTCCATGATAAGTACACATGTATTTATACCCTAATGATGAAAAAATGCCTTACAAATAATTGCGTATGTACAATTACGGATAAGATACATTACTCAACAAGCAATGTTTGAAAACGGTATCGTAAAACCCGACTGTACATTATAAGGAAAAGATTTGTTCTTGTTGTTTTACTGGAGAAAGTTACGATATCAAATTTTGACTTAACAATATTGTGTCGCTATTATGTTCCAAAATATTTGGTTAAATTTGTACATCATTGTTTATTGTTTTCAGCTGTATACGGATTCGACGATGAATACGAATTTGTGTTTGGTATTCCCATTACGTTTATATCAAACAACCCGCACGTGTTGCTATCAACATCGTCACGTGATCCTGTACACGCTACAGTCAGTATCCCAGGAACTGACTTTCACGAAGAGAGGTCCATTACTCGTACTTCATATGTTGATATCAATTTACCTAACTCTGTGTATCTCATAGGTAATGGTACGCACAATAACAAGACTGTCGTGGTAAGATCATCAGCCGAAGTCTCGGTTCATGTGATGGTAAATGATGGGTTGCATGGAGATGGATATCTTGTGCTACCCACAAGGCAGCTTGGTACTGATCATTACGTGTTATCATATAGGCCTCACATATTATATCCCTCTTTTATTTGTGTGTCCGCCACTGGAAAACACAGTAGTGTTCGCATAAAAACTGTTTCAGGACGAGCCTACGACATACTACTACAACAGTATGAAAGTTACCAGTTAATCGGGAACACCCGTGAAGATCTGTCCGGCTCACGGATTGTAAGTGACCATCCAATCACGGTTATTGCTGGAACTCAATGTTCCAATATTGGTAACGTATATTATTGCGATGCTTTAGTTGAGCAAATGCTACCTGTTCAACTGTGGGGTATTCGTTTTGTATTATCGCCTTTTGCGGGGAAAGACAATGGTTATATCTACCGGGTTGTGGGGTCAAACCGTACTACCGAGGCTATAATATCGGGTATCGGAATGGTAACATTGACTGAAGGAGAATGGTATGAAGGAGATATAACTGATGACACACTTGTTACCATCGAATCAGACTTTCCGATCTTTGTCATGCAGTACATCAAAGGAGGTGGATCTACAATGAGTAGAGCAGATCCTTCCATAATCATTGTACCATCAAGAAATATGTACACGAACAAGGTGACATTCCCTGTCTATGAGATTTCGTTAGCACACATTGCACATTATAAATACTTCATTCATGTGACAGTTCACTGTAACGTGGTAAACGGACTCACATTTGATGACGGTAATTCCATGGCAAGTTGGGAGACGCTGACCTCAGGTGATGGAGATGTATGTTCTGTTCGTGGGGAAATCACAGCTGGATCAGTCCATTCAATCTCCCATGAAGACGAAGATGTTATGTTTACTGTTGCTGTGTATGGGCTTGTCGAGGATGGTTATTCAGCTTCATACGCTTATCCTGCTGCAATTAATGGTATTGGTAAGTACCTCAATGACGTCATTACTATTTTTAAACAGGAAAATGACCTATAAGGGGGCTGTTGTTTTCTTCGGAAGGGGGGTCATGAATATATTGAGGGTCATAGAATTTTAGACCAAAAATAGGGGGTTATCACTTTTAACACCCAAAATAGGTTATAGAATTATTAATGGCTGGTGAAAGTACCAAAAATGTATGAAAAAAGTAAAATTTCATCAAAAAAGTGCTAACAATATGACTAATACAAAGTTTGCGGAACAGTAGCTGTGTGAGTGAATTCCCAGCAAACACAAACACGTTTTTAAAACGTTTTAAATAAGTTATATTTTGGGTTTTGGTTTAGGTAAAAACATTTTAATAACATTAAAATGTCGGTTATATAAAGGTCATGTTTTGTATGAAAACACACTACAACAATATTTTTAAAATGTTTTCGAAATGTCATTGTAAACTATGTTTGCAAACATTTTTGGCCAAATTTTTTTGTCAACACTTAAACAACATTATGTTAAAATATTTGCACCCAGCAAACACAGTAATGTTCTTAAAATGTTTTTTATAAAACGTTTTAATAACATTTAAATGTCGGGTTATATAAAAGTCGGGAAAACAGTTTAAAAACGTTATTGTAAATATTTTGGGCAAACATTTTTTGCAAAATATTTTTCAACCCCAAAATAACATTTTGTTTAGAATGATTTGTACCAGTTTTCAAAAATGTTTTTGGAATTTTATTAAAACGTGTTTATACCCTTTATATAACCCGACATTTAAATGTTTTCTGTAAAACATTTGTGTTTGCTGTGCAATTAATTACCAACAAATGTTATTTAATGTTATGAAAATGTTTTATACCATTAATGTACCCTTTATATAACACGACATTTAAATGTTTTCTGACAACCTTTTATAACCTTTTGCGAATGATGTCGAAAACGTTTTGTGTTTGCTGTTTGCTATACCAAGTCTTATGCTAAAATTAGACATAGCTTTTGAAATTCAAATTTCTTATTCAATCCAGAGTTTCTCTATGGTGTGCTACTTTGATTACAAAAACAAGACCTTTGAAAAACAAAGGGTTCATTAAGAAAGAAATGTTTGTGATTTCACACTGGGACCTCCCCTTTTAATAATCAGTAGGTACCCAATCAACCAGGTACCATTGGGTAAATTTTGTCATCGATTGATCTTTCTATCTCTTATTATGTAAAGAACAATGGGTAATAAAGCCTACTCAAAATAGGAGATATTCAACACGATCCCTTTTGTTAATAAAAAATTGTATGGGTCTAAAAAGAGTACAGCGTCATTCCTTTGTTATCGACCTACAAAGTTGCAAAAACCGCGCCAGATTCCATACTTTTATTCTCGAGATATTTAGAATTATGTATAACAATGCCTTCATTTGGCGCGAGATTTTCCTGACTACTTTTCAATATAAATCAGACAGTGTCCATACGCTATTGTGTTTATGTTAATGGCATTACGTAATCAAGTAAATCTTATAAATCAGACAGTGTCCATACGCTATTGTGTTTATGCTAATGGCATTACGTAATCAAGTAAGTACAAACTTGTATTTAGCGTACGTAACAGTCATCCAAGTCATGCATGAGCGGATATACACCATAGTTGCTTGCGGGAACTTATTGACCAGCCCTCGTACATATACTTTGCCTTACTCTATTAATCTGTTTCAAACATGCTCAGAGCATTTTCTAGTTTACACAAAATGCCTTATATCCCATCTTAATAAGCATTCTAACGATATGTCCATTTTATTCAGCAATCCCACCATCCACGGAGCCCGATGACACCACAGTTTCATCGACAAACCCATTTACATCTGTGAGTTCTGCAGGTCCGTTTTACACAGCAATCCCACCATCCACGGAACCCGATGGCACCACAGTTTCATCGATAAACCCATTTACATCTGTGAGTTCTGCAGATCCGTTTTACACAGCAATCCCACCATCCACGGAGCCCGATGGCAACACAGTTTCACCGACAAACCCATTTACATCTGTGAGTTCTACAGATCCATTTTATACAGCAATCCCACAATCCACGGAACCCGATGGCATCACAGTTTTATCGATAAACCCATTTACATCTGTAAGTTCTGAACATCTGACGACGTCATCGATGGAATGTGCCACACCCAATAACGTGGTATTGTCCAACTCATTGACAGCAGCCATATGGACGGTATGTGGATTGGTCACTGTACTTCTTCTGATTCTCATTGTCATCTTCGTTACCAAGTGCCACAGGTAAGGCTGAGAAATAAACCTATTCATAAACAGTCCTTTGAAGATGACAAAGTGAAAAATCCTTCGTTGATGCGTACAGCTTTAGATCGACAATTATCTTTATCTTTGAATTCCCAGTTTGCCTAATCATGCCTAAACATGAAGCTCCCGTGGCCACGTGATTAAGGCGCTGGTCTAGTAAACCGGAAGTCCTGGGTTCAATTCCCGGCCGGGATCACCTTTTTCTTATTTTCCTGCTTTAATAATGGCTCGACGGCGAAACTGATAAAATTTCATCATAGTTTGCTTATTCCCGTTGGAAAAATAAATAAAGAATCGAGTTTTTGCTGAATTCTTGCTTGTTTATATTCCTTTTGCAGAAAGTATAGTACATGAAATATTAAATGATTTAAAAGATGTAATACCTGGTGAACTATAGTGTAAAACATGTAATAGTTGTGTGTATATTAGTATCAAAATTGTAAGAGAAAAATATTCAAAGGCTTTCCAAAATGCTGGTCATTGAAAATGCGTTTTAAAAACAAACTAGACAGCATGTCTATTTGGTCCTATAACGCTATCGGTGCCCGGTCATGTATACCGATGAATCTTTCTATCATACCCTTGTGATGTAATAAATTGTATTAAGCGTAATATTATTGTTTTTCACTTCAATAAAAAAAACACGAAGGTACTATTCAAATGCTTAGGGTACGATAGAAGAGCTATCGGTACCTATCGGTCACCGATAGCGCTATAGGTCCAAATTAAACGTAGTGCCTTACAAGGAACTCATACAAAAAAGTATGAGTTGCTCATCTACTCACAATAAAAACAACTTCAATTTATGTTAGTGTGTTTACATTATTTTTGCTTGTTTTTAAAGTCGGTCTACAGCAGGATCAGCAGATGTTACAAGCCTTGAAATGACTCCAAAAGGAACTTTAACTCCGCAAGGTACTCAAACTTCTTCTCAATCACGACAACCAAGTCATGTCGAAGATGTCCATGAATATGAGGAATACAAGCCTAGTATTGAACATCATCCATATCAACCGCTTTCCACCAACCAAGTACCAACAAAATCAGAAGCATCGTCCAGTGAACCGGCTTATTTAGAAGTCTTAGAAGAATACCCGGAATGTAAGCAAACGTATGCTAATTTGTAACTGTAGAATCATAAATACGAATGCCCTTCCAAAGAAGTGTTTGTACTACTTTAATAGGTCAAGCATATTGAAGAAATAATTGAGGATCGGACACTTTTTACTTGGTATAAA
The DNA here is from genome assembly GCF_039555335.1 of Amphiura filiformis. NCBI lineage: Eukaryota > Metazoa > Echinodermata > Ophiuroidea > Amphilepidida > Amphiuridae > Amphiura > Amphiura filiformis. The sequence continues at coordinate 59,000,060 of NC_092634.1, forward strand.
ACTGGCAACATTAGAATTCGTTAGTGCTGTGTAATAAGTTCAGTAAGAACTGTCTAATAAGCTCATCAAGGACAATATGAAACCAGAACGTCCTAAATTGTTTAAAACAATCAGAGTCGTGCCTTTGTAAAGAAAAAAACAAGTATAAATCAACTGTTTGGAGCACACAAGTGTTAAGTGCTTATTTTTTGCCAATCAGTTGTGCACTGGACTATGAGCATTGTATTGTGTAATGTAAAACTAAGGGCATTGGATAATTAAGAAATGAAGTGCCGTTACTTTTGAAAATTTGATCGCTGTACATAGAAAGTCTGATCAGACATTTTAGAAACGCCCGATACCATTGGCTGTGCGCATTTCAATGCTCATAGTCTAGTACAAAAACAAACACAATCAAGTAGGTGGTATATCAAGATTTGAGATACATAAATAGAAAATGTTGATATAATGCTTGTAAACACGCTATAACTTGGCAGTTTCGTTAACGACTCATTTTAATCTGAATAATTTTAGTTAATTCCTTGAAAAAAAAAAAAAACTCTAATAGCCTCTAATTAATTATGTATATTAAAATGATAAACGTAATGTACTTCTATTTTACTCGTACTACATATATACCAAGTCTCAGTTATATAGTCCTTATAGATGCTTGGCAAATTAACTTAACATAATTGGGAGTATGTAATTTACATTTTTGGCCTCGCTTTCAGTTTTCTCCTCGGCCTAATTCGAGTTAGCCATAGACATATCACTTGCAGGGATCACTTGTTTGTCTGGGGAGTTAGCAGAGCCAAACGCCACCAACGGCAATGAAGTGATCAATTACGAAAAAGCTGTATACTATGTATGATTCAAGGTTAAATTTTGTTATTAAGTGGATTGTTAAGAAACTTAGTGCATGCATTTAAAGGAAATTTCAAGGTCATCAGAGGTCATTTCAAGGTCACAACTAGACATTGTGGTCTTTCAGACTGCAACATATATAGTTTTCTTTTTCTGTCTTTCTTCTTTCTTTCTTTCTTTCTTTCTTTCTTTCTTTTTCTTTCTTTCTTTCTTTCTTTCTTTCTTTTTTTCCCTTTTCTTTCTTTTTCCTCTTTCTTTCTTTCTTTCTTTCTTTCTTTCTTTCTTTCTTTCTTTCTTTCTTTCTTTCTTTCTGACTTTCTGTCTTTCTGACTTTCTGTCTTTCTTTTTCTTTCTTTCTTCTTTCTTTCTTTCTTTCTTTCTTTCTTTCTTTCTTTCTTTCTTTCTTTCTTTCTTTCTTTCTTTCTCTTTTCTTTCTTTCTTTCTTTCTTTTAAGTGAATTGTTATGAAACTTAGTGCATGCATTTAAAGGAAATTTCAAGGTCATCAGAGGTCATTTCAAGGTCACTACTAGACATTGTGGTCTTTCAGACTGCAACATATATAGTTTTCTTTTTCTGTCTTTCTTCTTTCTTTCTTTCTTTCTTTCTTTCTTTCTTTATTTATTTCTTTTTTCCTTTTTCTTTCTTTTTTCCTCTTTCTTTCTTTCTTTCTTTCTGACTTTCTGTCTTTCTGACTTTCTGTCTTTCTTTTTCTGTCTTTCTTCTTTCTTTCTTTCTTCCTTTCTTTCTTTCTTTCTTTCTTTCTTTCTTTCTTTCTTTCTTTCTTTCTTTCTTTCTTTCTTTCTTTCTTTCTTTCTTTCGTCATTTCTTTCGTCATTTCTTTCTTTCTTTTTATCTGATTGATTTACATTCCAATTACAAATGTATATTGTAGTTATTGTATATAGTATATTATTGCGTAATCAGGGCAATAGAAGCCAGTGGCTGCAGAAGTACTAACATTGGGGGAGATGGGTAGCATATTTTACTATACTTTTCAATTACAGGCTCTTTAAGCCCAAAATGAAGTGAATTGTAATATTTGATTGGCCTGTGCGCGCGAAGCCAGCTAAAAATTTGCAATTTTACCCTATGTTTGTCCAAAACAGGGCTAAAAAGGAAGTTACTAGAATTGCTTTATTTTAAGGGGGCATGTGTCCGTCGTCCCCGAATCCACGATTCCGCGCCTATAATAGCAGCATTGATTTTTTTCGCTTAGAGGGCACATTATTTGCGTGTAAAGGATAATGCTGCACCCATTATTTCTATTCTATTACCAGAAAATAGTGCGATTTAAAGAGAAAATGTCATTTTTGGCACAATATTTTTAAAAGTTGTTTACTTCAAGGTGGAGCGCGTACCGTACACGTAAGTGACAGCGCGTATCGCGGAAATATTGCACGCGTAACAAGCGTAAAGCTGTGCGTAGAATGTGTTACGGTGCTTGACCCATTATTGCAGAATAATGGGCTCTCACGTGACGTGTTTTAACAAATCACAGTGCGCGATTTTGAATAATGGGTCGTAAGAGTAATAGAATAAAGTATTTAAGGTTCTTTTGCTTATAACATAATATAATTTATTTTATTTCGTCTATGTTTAAACGTCAAATTAGGAAAAATATATTGTCTGTCACAAGAATATGCAAAAAAAAACACCACTTTTATGTATATAAATATTATGCGTACGTACGAAATGTATGAACATGATCCGCAAAGCTATATCCTTACTTAAGCTATAGAGTATGTGTGTATAAATTGTTTTAAAACAAATGAAAATAGAAGTAGTAAAAATTGTTGTATTGAAATTATTGATGAAATTGGTGATCTTGAAGGGAATATAAATGTATCAGATATTATTATGGATAAATATGACAGTGTGATTTGTAATCCCATTAGATTTCAAACTACGGCGAAGATTATGAAATAAATGAAAAAAAATCATGTAACAGAGTGTAATTACCTGACACCTAAAGAGTTCGGTCTGAAATACAAAAAGATAATGAGGGTAAATGTTCAAGAAGTATCAACAAAAATATTAGAACATACGTTTTCAATAACCAGGGCTCGAACCCGCAACCTTGCGATCATGAGTTGCACGCCTTAACCATAAGGCTACCGTGCTCTAATCAGTGATTACTCTAATGCAGTGAAATGACACGAGTAAACATTTACTTTAGGATGTCTGAAATTCAAGGTGTCATTCGGGGAGAGTTCTGACCATGTGGAGTGTCGTCCACTATAATTTTTAAAATTGGCATAAGCAGTCTTTTACGAACATTTTAGAACAAAGAAAAGTAATTAACAACGACATAGGTATTGCACAAATTTGTTTTGGCTTTGTATGTATATTTTGATACAATACTTGCTCAAGATCATTAAAAAAACAAGAAGGTTCAAGTAAAGACAAAAATAAGTCAAATGTAGTAAGGTACAGAAACAAGGGCGAAAATTCTGGAGAGAAAAGCAGGAAATAAAAACCCCAGAAAATAAAGATACAAAACCAAGGATGATAAAGAAAGTAATAACAGGAACCAAAGGAACAAGGAAGTAAGGAAAATTAGAATAATATAGTTCGAAGAAAGAAGTAAAGACCGAAAGCGAGAAAGAAAATGACAAACAGACATGATGATAATGATGAGGAAGTGAAAGGAGAAGTCTAAAGAAATTCTAAATTTGTAATCCAAGACAAGAAATAGAAAATATCCAAAGCAAAAGAAATGAAGTGAAGCGAAAGTTGCATTGTTTAACATGGTTTTGTATGTTAAGAGAAAGGTGTACGCCCAGGTTGTTCACTTTCTACACTATTGTTTATATTATCTTATATTTTTGGCATGTAAATAAGACCATATAAGAAATGATCTTAAGCTTCCTGTTCATAATTTTTGTAAAAGTGCAGTACGTATATCAATACAGAATTATTGTAAACTTACCACAGCAAACACAAAACGTTCTAAAACGTTTTAAACTGGTTAAATCTGGATTTTGATGAAATTTGCTATTGTATGAGATCTGAAGCTATTTAAATAAAGATAGCCCCTGTAATTTTCTCAAAATCCTGTCTGCAGTGGTCACACATCTCAAAAAATGAGTTTTTGAGATATCGGCATTTAAGTTTAATTAGTAAAAAAAAGGTGTGTTAAATAGCATTAATTAATAGTACCTTTGAATAATTTTAGCTATTGCAAGGTTTTGCAAATGGATGAATACACATAGTACATGTAAAAATTGTTATTTTGATGCAAAAATGTAAATTTTAAGTTTCTTGTTTATAATTGTTGTAAAAGTGCAGTACGTATATCAGTACAGAATTATTGTAAACTTACCCAAGCAAACACAAAACGTTTCAAACTGGTAATATTTTGGGTTTGGGTTTTGGTGAAAACATATTAATAACATTAAGATGTCGGGTTATATAAAGTCATGAAAACGTTTTAAAACGTTTTATATAAAAAAAACGCTACAAAGAACATTTTATAAATGTTGTCAAAATGTTTTTGTACAATATTTTTACAAACATTTTTGCAAAAATGTTGTACAAAATATCTTGTCAACATTTAATAACATTATAGTAGAATATTTGGCAGCAAGTTTAAAAATAATGTTTTTGAATGTTACGTAAACGTTTTATACCCTTTATATAACCCGACATTTCAACGTTTTCTGTCAATCTTTGCTAACCTTTTGCGAGTAATGTGCAAAATGTTTTGTGTTTGCTGGGGTGCAGTACTTATATCACATGACTTTTAGAAATATTGTGTGACTTTTCTATTGTATGAGATCTGAAGCTATTTTTAAACCAAAACTAAAGCCATGTGGATTGGTTCTTGTAAAACAAGTCAAATAATGTTGCATGTAATTGTTCCCAAAACGGAAACTGTACCCAAATAATACATTTAAATCACTTGGTATATAAGCAAATAAGATACCTGCAAACTGGGTGGTAAAAGCCATCGTAAGATTTAAAGTTTGTTAAAGGTTGGAAAAAGAGTGACAATGATCGGCAATATTATAGTGACAACTATAGTCAGTCTACTCTGAAGTACAAAGTACCGACGCGGACGCAAACATTGTGCCGACTTTGAAGGTACGCATACCTGCAGCAGCAGAGACGCAGCAATCGCACTGTTTACGCGCTGTATACGCGCGCGTTGTCACTTTGTACTTCAGATTGGACAAACTGTAGCATTAAATCTCCCAGAACAGGAATTCCGTTCGGGTGGTAAGTGAGAGGAAAACAGAGATCAATGAGTATGATATTGATTATTTGAATTTCAAAAAATCACCCTAGGCATTAACATATTTAAATGTTGTTGTAATTACAATACCGTATGTGTAAAACTACTAAAGAATCCAATATGACAGTATTTTATCTTGTAGAATTATGGCGGAAATGTCAAACAAGCCTACAATTGGATGGAATAAAGAGTCCCGGTCGAGAAGTCGTTTGGAATAATGAATGTATTAAAAGCTGTAGCAAGACGCTGTATTTTAATGATTAGCTTAGAAATTGTCTTATTGTTTGTGTGTGGGGGTGTGTGTGTGTGTGTAAAAGGCTCCGTCAGTTTTGATTCCTACGGGAGATCAAGGAATATTATGAGGAGTGTTATAAACTATATTTTGTTGAAATCGCGGTGAAGAATTATTGGGCTAAAAATCTATAAAATGTGAGTTTTGTTATCAACTGCACTCCACCCCTACGTAGTGGATCGACAGTTAGATAGATAAATAAATAAATAAATAAATTCATGTCATCCAAGGTCAAAGGTCATCAAACAGAGGTCATCCCTGTCACTGCCAAACATTATACGATCACCCCGTCACAGATAAGGAAAACCATATTACTAAGGGACGCACCATTAGACTTCAAGCGGGGGGAGTTTAGGAAGTTTTGGAAAAAAAACTTCCCCCACTACATGAGGAAAAAAGTTCCCCACCTACACTAAAAAAACAACCTTTTCCCACATAACTGTGTATAAATACATTATGACTCATCCTCTTCACTGCAGCAACCTGAGAAGCAAAGCACATTAGGAAACGAATTTGGAGAAAACCTTCTGTTAATAAAATACTATGCTGAGCCACCAGCCTGGGTGGCTCACGCTCCAGTAATTTCAGATGATTGAGCTCAACAATACATCAAAGAATGTCTTCCAATTCATGAAAACAAATAGATAATCAGCTTATCGGATTAAAGGCTTAGAGGGAATGTCTTGCTGCTCAGCGAGTGTTTGTAATTATCAGAAGGTTTTCTCCAAATTTATTCTCTAATGAACTCAATTATAAAGAAAACATGAACTGCCAACATTCTACAACACAATACATAGGTTTTAAATAAAAAATGGTGTGTTTCTATATGGAAGCTTCACGACATTAATCTCCCCCACGAAAGGTTGTAGATTTCAAATGGAGTCACATATTCAGGAGCCCCCCATTTGAAACGCATATTCGTGTTGTGGGATATTAAGGTCATGTCTTCAATAGGGTTTTATGGATTACAATAATAGCCCAATGTCTTCATTAATCATATTTTACAGCAATTTTTACAAGTAATAAAACTCCACTCAAACTTTCCTTCATATTTCCTGCATAAATTAGTTATACTACGCTAAATTTAAAAAAAAAAAGGTTTATAAAAGACTGTCCTTTAAAGCTGACGCATTTACTTTTCAAATCGGTTGGTACTTTATCACTTATTTAGATTTTTTGAATTTTTTTAAAAATAATTCAATACCGTAAAAATCGTTAAAAAGTATGTGCGGCTATCAACAAGTTGCTGGGATAAGAACGAATTTTTAGGGTAGTTTGTTAAACTTTATTCATTTTTATTCTTGTAAAGAAAAGAACAAAATAAAACTTTAACAAACTACCGTAAAATTCGTTCTTGTTCGAGCAGCTCGTTAATAGGCACATAGGCTTATTAACGCATTTTTACGGTATAAAACGTACGATTGCATATACACTTCTGCAGTGGCGTAGCGAGGGTCATCATGTGGGGGGATGCACCGGCCATGATTGGGGGCACCGGGTCCAATGACGCTACGCCACTGCACTTTTATAATACAGGCCCGTTGCCAGGTTTGTCTGGATTTGCTTGGCATTCAATTTGTTTAAAAATGTGATTGGAATAAATAAAGCAATAGGTGTTACTCGTATAATAATCAAAATGTTTGGTAATACTTCAGAACCTCCTTATATCCCAACGTAAACTTGGTCTGAAACCCGTTTCAGTTGTCATGATGAACGTGCTTAGTATCAAAAGATACGGATGCCTTTATTGTCAGAGTTATATGAAATACATCACAAACACATAAAACTAAAGTACTATATTTTATTAGTTCGTTATACGAAAGTTATGTTGAATCATTACAGGTACTGCTTGCCACAGAGAATTACAACTGTCAAATTTCATTCATTTCAAGACATCTAGAGGAACCAAACAGGTTATCGTGCGAACAAAAATTATATGTGAATGACACCTTAACAAAACATGATATATTTGTTCTATAAACGCCATAATTTATCTTGAGTAAAAGTAGGGTTTATTTGGATTGCAGTAGTAGCTTATGGTTTGCGCAGGGGATTGAACATTGGTGAGTAGATTTAATTAGCTTTAATTATGATTGGATGGAATATCTATTGAAAATCCCAAGGTCATTCTGATATGAGAGTTGTATCGGATATTGAGCGTTGTGTTTTGTTATAAACATGAAGACTTAGAAGACATAGTCATTGTCAGGCATTAACCCCCTGAGCACTCCCTGCCGATCTAACATTGCCTCTGATTGGTCAATTATGTGATATCTTCACTTTAATTACCAAATCAGAATGGAACTTTGCAAATAATCCACCCAATTTTTCTTGCGTGGTGAAATTATTCTAACAATGTTGCTGATTGGTCTAGTCGATAATGAAAACTTCTTTTTGCTTGGCATTCAATTTGTTTAAAAATGTGATTGGAATAAATAAAGCAATAGGTGTTACTCGTATAATAATCAAAATGTTTGGTAATACTTCAGAACCTCCTTATATCCCAACGTAAACTTGGTCTGAAACCCGTTTCAGTTGTCATGATGAACGTGCTTAGTATCAAAAGATACGGATGCCTTTATTGTCAGAGTTATATGAAATACATCACAAACACATAAAACTAAAGTACTATATTTTATTAGTTCGTTATACGAAAGTTATGTTGAATCATTACAGGTACTGCTTGCCACAGAGAATTACAACTGTCAAATTTCATTCATTTCAAGACATCTAGAGGAACCAAACAGGTTATCGTGCGAACAAAAATTATATGTGAATGACACCTTAACAAAACATGATATATTTGTTCTATAAACGCCATAATTTATCTTGAGTAAAAGTAGGGTTTATTTGGATTGCAGTAGTAGCTTATGGTTTGCGCAGGGGATTGAACATTGGTGAGTAGATTTAATTAGCTTTAATTATGATTGGATGGAATATCTATTGAAAATCCCAAGGTCATTCTGATATGAGAGTTGTATCGGATATTGAGCGTTGTGTTTTGTTATAAACATGAAGACTTAGAAGACATAGTCATTGTCAGGCATTAACCCCCTGAGCACTCCCTGCCGATCTAACATTGCCTCTGATTGGTCAATTATGTGATATCTTCACTTTAATTACCAAATCAGAATGGAACTTTGCAAATAATCCACCCAATTTTTCTTGCGTGGTGAAATTATTCTAACAATGTTGCTGATTGGTCTAGTCGATAATGAAAACTTCTTTTTGGCCAATAGGCAGGTAGTTCTCATGGGGTTAATACGTGATTCTTCAAAACCGAGAGTAATGACCCACCCAATTCATTGAAAGAGGAAATGAAATCCACTTGGGCAATCAGAATATGAAGTATTAAAGAGTGCTTTGTGACATTAACTAAAATAGAAACAAAACACAAAACGTACTACCTTATGAAAGTGAAGAAGACAAATCATATAAAATGTAACCGTCAATATCGTGATCAGTATTTTTCAATCAAAAAGAATGGAAAGTTATAAATCCATAATTAAAATAGAATCATCAACGAATGATTGATATTTAACACATGAACTAAATCATTTTATTCCAAAGTAACAAGAAACGATCCCAGTGATTGGTCAACGGAGAGCCACCGAAGTAAAATTGACAGATGATAGATGACCCCTTTTCCTTATGGAGTTGTTGGCATTAGTGAAAAACATGTTGCTTTTTTTCTTTGATATGGCTGTAAATTATATCTGTTCATCAAATGTATTCCATAGAACCTACAAAGACAAATTCAAACCATAATGACAATTTCACAGGTGAGGAGTCACTTTGGATCACAATTGCCTCATCCCAATGGTATAGTCCAATAACATCAATTAAACCATCATAGTGCAAAATTTGACCGCATATTGTAGAGTACGAGTTTTTAAACCCAAATTTTCAAAGGTCAGCCAATGAAAGGACAAATATTGGGGTTAAAGAATTGTGTGCTGACAGATGAGCATGTTGTGGATCCTAGTGAGTGCAACTCTCGGTAATCAAACCACATTGCAACACAATATGGTGCATAAGACACTTACACATTGCACAGTTTTCCAGTTCAGTGGTTTAGAGAAAGTAGTTAAATGACCATTCACACTCCGCTACACTCAACACAGTGTTATTCACCATGCAGCCTTTCCGCCCAGGGTTAGAATTACCAGAGAGTGAGCTGCTATATAAAGATGGTTACGGTGTTTACGCCCAAACGCCTTATAAGCGCAATGGATATGTGTTGAAATCAATCAAATGACGAGCTTACTGTTCGTATTCATGAGAATTTCAAACATTCTTATGTAATTGACACAATAAACTTATTAAACTTACCACTAAATAAAAAATGTACTTTAATTATTGACACCAAAAAACTTTGTGGCATTATCTCAAAGCTGAAACCATTTCTGTACTGTGAAAATGAAGTATACCAACATAGTTTTAATTTCATTGAGAGACGACAGTTTAAAATTATCAAAAGATTTGCTTCTTGCATAATTAGAAAGTTTACTTGAGAAGAATATTGATTATGAGGAAAAGAAAAGTGTCAAGTTAAATTTGCCAAAGTTATAATTGAAGACCGAATTGAAAAGACTAGTTTGCGTATGACGTCCTGTCAACCAGACCAAAAATGCCGTACTGCGCAGGTCAGTAACCAATCACGTCGCGCCTTTGCCCTGACGTCAGACGCAAACTAGTCTTTTTAATTCGGTCTTCAATTATAAGCGCTCCACAGGCTCCGAGTATTACACGTGCAATATTGTATGCAACATATCTACGTTATTTAATCTATTGCCATTCTATTTCCAGTAATGTTTAAGTTCTAACGAATGTTTGATGACGGAAAATCGATAATATGTTACATGTAATATCTAGTACAAATATATTATCGATTTTACGTCATCAAACATTCGTTAGAACTTAAACATTACTGGAAATAGAATGGCAATAGATCAAACAACGTAGATATGTTGCATACAATATTGCACGTACAATAAAAAGTCTGAATACTGCTTAAAACAGTATGCGCCCAAACAGTATTCGTGTATGCGCTAGGCCGTATAATCCAGTTAAATGTAGAAATGCAATGAATAAGTTTGAAATAAAAATCGAACCACGCAGGTGACATCAACTTGACTTGAAGCATTGTAAACTGACATTTAATGGAGCGTTGAATATTGGAATCATTCGTTACCTGACGTGACTACATGAGTGAAATGCATGATGCTTGATCTGTTGAAGTGAACTGATTCCGCTTCAGAAGACAAGATATCATGATCATGTCGCTCTAAGACTTTCCTTCCACTAAATGTCTTCAGACCAAATATATTTGGTACCACTCCGTTTTGATAACATTAATCGAATGAGTCGAATCTTCGAATTAGGCCTACATCCCTTTGAGATTAAGTTAAGCTAGTAGTGGTTGTGCGCTAACCCGTTAGCGTTGGAGGTTGTGGATCACGAAATGCCTTTAACTGGATTACAAACAAGGATTAGAAAATAAATTTAGAAACTACATTTAATAATCAAAACGTTGTAAACATCTCAAAAAAAGTAACTAACCCCCCTCAAATAATGGCCATTATTCAACAACAGGCTATTGTATTACAAATCTGTAAAATGCGTTGGAAGCAGAATTTATTTCTGCGCATTTTGACACCTCATTTGATACGATAGTTCAGCAAACAATAAAACACCGGTCAATTTAATGTAGTGAGGTCCAGATTTGAAAGTTGCACTTACATACAATTTTTTACAATACAAAAACACTCAGATATCATTACACAGATTTCCTTCCATTATACCGCATACAAAATCAATACAATTTACTGCAACTTTCAAATCATGCGTTACATTGATTTAAATGTACGCTGTGACGTCAATATTTAGTCAATTGCTACAAATGAGGTGTCAAAATGCGCAGAAATAAATTCTGCTTGCAACGCATTTTACAGATTCTTAATACAATCACCCGTTTTTTAATACTGGTCATTATTTAAGGGGGTTAGTTACTTTCTTTGAGATGTTTATATTGATTCAATTCCAAATTTCATGTTGTATCGTTTGAGATACACATCAAATCAAACGATAAAATACTGTAAGAAAATGTACGACATTTGTATCAAACCTGAAGTTTCGATACTTGATGCAGCTTATTTTAGTTTTGCCGCTCGCAATCACATAATAATAATTGATGCAACAGATAGAGTTGAAGAGGCGAAAATGAAAAACAAAGAAACAAAGAAACAATCAATGTGATAGGTATCACAACAAGTTTCACATGTCATGGTGGTAATAAGAGGAAGTAAAACTGTGAGTATTGATATTCAAAAGGCATCAAATTGATACTGTAAATACCATCATTTCAAGAAAAATTTGTAAGGTATCAGGATATGGAATAATCTGTGAGGTCTTCACAAGATAAGAAACATTTTCAAAAGCCAATCCATATTAATTACAAGAATGTCGCAACAGATGATCATTCAAAAATACAATAGGCACACACCACGGTTATTTAGAAAATGAAATCAAATTAAAACCTACAGCTTTGAATAATGCACCTCATATACTTAGCGGTAATCGTACTCCGGGAGGCTACTCTCAATCGACTACAAAGTTTGATATCATATTACACTCTGGGAACACTGATAACAAATCTGTTGGTTTATAAAACATTTTACCCAACGTTGGTTTATATTGCTTTTGAAATTATTTAACCAACAGTTGTTAATAATTAAAGTCCCATTCAGTGATCCCAGCGCAAGTGGCCAAAAATTAAAATCGTTTAATAGTGAAGGATAGGTCATTCCAATTGTCATTTGGTATTGTTGAAATGAAAAATTTGTCAAAAAACGAAGAAAACAGCACTGAAATACATGTAGCTAATTTATAAACTGTCAGTATATAAATTAAAGATTCGTGTAAATGCCTTTGTTCTGTCTTAAATACACGGCTTTTGGCTGAACCACTAGCAGGCTATGTTAGCACATCTATGACAATGACAAAGGTATCAAAATCTGACTGAGTTTTTATGATTTTTACGATCGTCCGGATTAGCAAATCACTGAATGGGCCTTTAATCCAACATTGAGTATAATTTGATTAACCAACCGTTGTGTTGTTCCCCTGATAACCAACAATTGGTTACAAAAGCAAATGCGGGCAGATTTTACGCATTTTGTGAAGCATCACAACAAGTCATGTGTCATGGCGGTAATAATAGGAGACAATGGAGTGAGTATTGATAGCCAAAAAGTATCAAATTGATACTACAAATGGCGTTATTTCATTTCAAGAAAGCAAAATACGCCAAGGCAAACATAAATCCGTTATTAAGGGTAGACATGGTACTGTTGGTCGAAGCAGCCAAAAAATATCTATTTTCATTTGTAAATCAATATATTATTGAAAAATAACACTTTGATGTTTTGCAAAAGTTCATTCCACAAACCATATACTTTCAAACCTTGCTTGATTTATCGTTGTTAATGAGTTATGTACGTTTATGTAAGTGTTGCAGATGTTTCAGCCCTCCTACAACATAACTCAAGAACCATATATAGGACTTACAAAAGTATATATGTAATATTTGAATTCTGCTACGCACTCGCTATGAAATGAGCAATGCGATTTTTGCCACAGCTGACTACCATTCGCAAGATGCTATGAACTACCATATCGCAACACCTTAAAATAGTGTCAAACCTTAAGCAAGAGATCTTCAAAGATAAAGGACGTTTTTATCACCAATCTATAGTGACATGATTACTTACAAACTGTTGCTGCAACAGATTGTAAATAATAAAAGAGATAAAAGGTACACACCAAGGTAATATTAAGATAATAATATCAAAGTAAAACCGTTACATTTGTATATGCACCTCGTATCCTTGCCGACGGAAGTCGACGGCAAGTTGCCGTTAACCAAATTCCCGGAGGCTGCTGTCAATCTACTACCAGTTTGACACCATATTACAAAGACAAAACCCACGGCACGGTATGATTGTCTATGGTCTTCGTCAACTTGTAAACACGCTTATCAATACTTGGGACTTGCCTGCGATTTTTTCCGCGATTTGTTCTCGTCATCTCAGAGTTAATTTAACGTACCGCGCAGAACTGAAAATGAAACAATTCAATAATCAATAGACTGACGTGAATATATTAATGACAATGGATTTGGGTGAGAGAATACAAATCTTTCCTCAATACACATCACATGTTTCTTAATGAGTTTCTGATGAGTCCAATACATTTCATGACCTGGTTTCTAAGCAATCAACCGCTGTAGTCATAGAGAAATATGATATCAAACTTCTCACCACGTAGCTTTAATTTTGTTTAAAAGGAAAATCAAATGAGCAACCATTATATTCGGTTTACATGTCGGGTGACATCATCAATTGAACTTAAAGCAGTGGGGAGAAGAATAGAAAGTATTCAATATGTTGGTGCTTTTAATCTGCTAAGATATATTTCCATCAGAGGAGCTTACAAAGGGGGTGTGTTTTTTATATTAGTTTAGGAATCGCGAGTTTCTGTGAGATAAGAGAGGAACGTTAGAGAGAGACAGAAAGAGAAGAGATCGGTACAGAGACGGAAAAAGAGAGATAATTCTTAAGTCAGAATCCTTTTTTACATCAACCGTCTATTTAATGATTAGATATTACTCCTAGAATGCAATATTTGATTGATACGCGATTGCAAGTCGTGATTACGAGTGATAATAGTAATATTGTTCAGGTGTATCTACGAATCATAAGTAGGGCTGAGGTCATCACGCGCATTTTGTATATATATTTTAATGGTAATAGTTATAAAGTTGCAGATATTTGAAGCACTTAGTTAATGAATGCCATTATTATGTTGTTTGTTTCATTAAGAAGACTGCAGCATAGTTCAAATGGTGCATATGGTAATTAGCTGATCCGATTAAAGGGAAAAACTGCTTGCTGATGTCAAAATATTTGAAGTAATTTTATCATGTTAGACATGAGACACTATTATTATCAATTATCAATAAACACTATTAGACATTAACATGCTCGAGTATTTTATTAACATTATCACCTAATGAGGAATGAAAAGGTAATATTTTAATAGCATATTAAAAGTAGCTCTAGTACAGAGCCTCTGCTACTACCATCATGACAATATCCACAAACAATCTCACTTATCTGAGGCACTGGGCAGCAGGCCGTTGAGCGCCTCAATGTCGGTGCTACGCACCTCTTCTCGTCAAGACGCTGCGCGCCTCTCATGTTTGGACATCACTATCCGAGGAAACTAACCAAGTTCTACTGAAAAGGTGTTTGCTTTTCAGGCATTGATATGTTTGGTTTATAGTTGTCAATCGCTTCATTGCACGTGAGGGTAGTGTGGAAGAGATTGGGGGTGTGTGTGTGCGCGGGTGTAGAGTGTATGAGTATGAATGGGGTATGGAAAATGGGTCGGGGTGTGGATATACATGTTAATATCAAATGATTGAAAAGTGACAGCACAATGAAGGACAATGTTGCAATAATTATTGGTAACTTAGAAATTGGGTACTTCTGTTTTGTCACAACATCGAGCTGATAGTTGTTATTTTTTTTTATCACAAAGTTCAGGAACTGAAAATGAGTGTCATATTATTTGGATCTATACGCAGATATGGTCTTTCTTTAGTACGGAATACCTTCCTGACTTATTGCAGAGACATATCTGTAATAGATAAAAGAGATTGAGAGAGAGCGGACATTGTGATGTAATTACCGCTTTGATTAAATAAGAAAACATCCATCTTTGCCCCACTTACTAACACACAACTTAACAAACATGCAATGAACGCCATATCTATTTTAAAGACTGCGACAGGGTAAGAGATATCAAAGATAGCAAGAAAGCTAAAGAAAGGGGGAAAGGGATAGACAAAGATAGAGAGTTGCTCGATCCATATCAACCCAATTTTGGAGAATCCATTAAAAATCGTGATATACGCGTCGAGAGCATATTGGTGTGCTCATCGCGACAGACAAAACATTACACACACCTACACATATGTCTGTAAAAAAGCATTCTGGAACCGATTAATAATAAAGTAATTAAATAGAAGATGAGAGAAAAGTGGGTTTTCTACACGACAACTTAAATCAAATAAGGTTGGTAAGTTTGAAAAAAATGCCCAAAATGGGAGGAGTCTGTGACTTTCTGCCTAGAAATATTGTACAAAATTGATGGTGCGTGTGAATCAGAAAACTCGGCAGTTTTATATTTTAACATGATAATTTTTGTAAACTTTTGTAAAGTAGGCTTGTATATTTTGATGTTGCATTTTATCTCACGCTGTTTTTTGTGCAGACGCAATTTCATTCATTTCCCGTTAGCCGATTTTCCTCTATCTTTGCGTTAGTGTGTTGAAAACTCCAAAGAAATAATCCACATTGTGTCCCACATTTTTAACGAAAAAGACTTCTACAACCATTCCGCCAGGTAAGAAAATCCAACTCATACATGTCGTATCTACCGAATTGATATTACGGAATTTTTGAGCATAAATTCCTTGATTATAAGATCACCTATTCGACGTGTCACCACGAAAAAAAGGCCAAACACGAGCCTTGCTCTGTGGTTTCTATTATACTCACGATATCTTGTGTTCGTATATTCCATATTTGCTGGTAAAAGTTCGATACAGCACTTCATAACTGACAACGTGTGTCACTCTGTTAAAAACTCGATTCATTATCGATACCTAGGTTTCATCGTTTCAAGGGCTTTCAATGTAGATTGTCAATGCACGCCTAATTTGAACCGAACTTAGTCTCTGCTAGGAATATAATTGTTTGCAAAATGTTCATACATTTTCGCTTCGGTTCGCGACTAAATAGCAGGGACTGTTCTATAAATGTGCCATACACTGTTCAATAGCCTTATTGCAATGTGGCGGAAGTTTTAAAAGCACAGGCCTTGAACAAAATATGATGCGAGCGCATACTGCCGTGCAAGGAATATTGGGAACAACATCACATGTCAGCTCATCTCTGGCGTTTTTTCTTAATATCGCTTTGAGAATCAGTTGAACTATAAAACATCCAATCTAAATCAGTGAGTGGGCTGGACGAAAATCTGTAAAGGCCTTAAAACTCATGAAAATGTTGAGGGTTTAGGATATTTTAGGTTCAGATTAGGGGTAGGGTTAAGTTTAGATATATTCGTCTCAGGGATTAGCACTAGGGTTAAGGTAAGTGTTAGGGACAGGGCTAGGCTAGGGTTAGGGTCAGAGTTAGGATTCAGAGAGTCAGGGATAGGTAAATTGTAGGTTTATAGGGTTAGGGTTAGGATTAAAGCTTAGGTTATAGGTTGGGCGATGTTAAAGGGTTATGGTTGTGGTAAGGTTTAGGGTATATAACTAAGTTACTGGGTGTACGTTCACGGTTCACATACGACCGCATTTGTTCACCAAAGCTACCCAAAAGCATAGCGATCCAGTTATAAGTCAAATTTTGATTGTTTTCCTTCTTTTCTGATTAAGCGCAATACAAAAACATTCAAAACTTCAAAATTCCAAACCCAGTTTATTATTCCAACATTTGAGATAAAATAGATCAAGTGTTTTAAAACAGAGGAAAAGCGACGAATTAATAAGGCAAGGAAATTGACTTGATTGTACTTTGTATTGTTTTTACAACAGAATAGTACACCAATAACTTGGAAGTGAAAACAACATCGAGCAGGAACGTCACATCAATGTAAGTTGATTTCAATTCATTAAGGGATTGTTGGAGAAACAACAAGACACATTCAAAATGGTGCTAATTGTCTGTAACCTATTTATCATGTTTATAAGCCAACCTAATGATGTCATTTAATCCACATTTCGAAGAATTTAAGTGTTCTGCCTTTCTTTTTAGTATCTTGTCGTTATGGTTATTTTATTGTTGGAAAATAAGTCTTAAATTAACGATTATTTTGTTGATTTATATGTGTAAATGATACCTGTCACAACTGTGCTTAATTAGAAAAACAGTTATGTAGTTCTTTGTTGTTAATTCGTTCTTCGTCTGCGGTTACAGGCCCATTCAGTGATTTGCTCATCCGGATGATCGTAAAAATCTTCAAAATTCAGATTTTGGTACCCTTGTCATTGTCACAGATGTACAGTACAGCATGCTAGTGGTTCAGCCGAAAGTTGTGTATTTAAGACAAAATAAGACATGAATCTGTAATTTATATGTATTTTGAATGGATCTTCAACTTCGTCAATATTGCCGTTTTTTCGTTTTTTTGCCAAATCTTTCATTTCAAAAATACCAAATGACAATTTTAATGACTTATCCTTCACTTTTAAGCAATTTATAAATAATGTTAATTTATTTAGACTTGCCCTGGTGTAGACACAATCTTGTAGGCACTTTTTTATGTCATCTTTACAGGGAAAACGGGCTTACTTTTAGGCACATATCGTAAGCATGAGATTGTTAAAATTAACGTATTTGTTATTGCAGATACAAAGAGAGTAGTTTATCCCATATGTTCAATTTAATTGATAAAATTAAGAACGTTTCAATTTTCGATGCTTACAACATGCGGCAAATCAAACAATGCGTTTTAAACTTGAAATATTAATTACTGATAAATGAAGTTAGATTATCATGTTTCGTTTGATGATTATCTAATTACGTATTACACTAAATTCAATTCCAAAGTCGTAATTAACTCGAAGTCCTACGGCGTACTATATTTCAAAGTTAAAGCACTCGTACATCTTAACGAACCTAATTCCATCTAGAGTGGGTTTAATTCATTTCAAATTACCGGTGAAATTTGATAATTACCGTTTCTCTTCTTTCATTCCCAAATACGGGAATTGTTTTTCCTGTGCCCTACAGAAAATGAATAAAACTCATTAAAGTCAGGTAAAATTTCATTTTCGTGCATCCTTTATGTACGTGACGTTGGTATGTTAGAAACTTGACGAGTCGGCAATCCTTTCGTAGAATTAATAATGATGCTCTCGGGTTTTCTTGCAATTGGAGATTAAACTGTACAATCCAATCGGCAACAGAATTAAGGTGGGACTGGCATTTTTCTTTTTTGTCTATTTGTTTTGGTAGTTTATGCAAAGTCCGTGTGTTCAATATGATCTACTAAAATACGCAAAGAGCTATCACACTAGTTGTAAAGTATCGGAATCAGCTACATTTAAGTAAAATAAAAGAAATTCAATTTTTTAAGAGATTGATAATTCGTTGGGACATTTCACCTTAAGTAGAAGTGTCAGTAACAATACCAGTACAGATTTATTTCAAATTAAAAAGATCCGTCATTACGAAAACAACAATGGAAAGGATTTTAATTAAACGTGCTAAAAGCTTTTTGTGTAATTTTCACAAAATCGTATATTTGCTCGTGTGGCTTATTGCATTTTGTTACCTATACCGTGCACCTCAGGCTATGATTCAAAAACGAATTAAGTTCGAAATGACATAATATGTATTTGTTTATGCAAATTACATTGGTAAAAATGTTAACTGCGAGTTTTGCTTGAGAAGTTAATTTTAAAATCGTTACCGCAGAAACCTTTCTGATACACTTAAAGGCCCATTCAGTGATTTGCTCATCCGGCCGATCGTAAAAATAATCAAAATTCAGATTTTGGTACCTTTGTCATTGTCATAGAGGTGCTAACATAGCCTGCGATTGGTTCAGCCGAAAGCCGTGTATTTAAGACAAAATAAGACATTTTACAGGAATCTGTAATTTAGATACTGACAGTATCTAAATTAGGTACATGTATTTGAGTGGGGCTTCAACTTCGTCAGTACTGCTGTTTTCTTCGTTTTCTGCCAAATTTGTCATTTCAAAGATACCAAATGACAATTGAAATGACTTATCCTTTTACACTTGCGCTGGGATCACTGAATGGGTCTGGAATCTGATTGGTGATTAGGGGTAGTGCAATAATTATGTGTACCCCGGGGTGGTGAATTATAGGGGGCGGACAAAGATTTTTTGGCAGGCCAAAAGGTAAGCATTTTTGGCAGGTCGAAAGGGGGGTCAAGCGATTTTTGGCATGTCGCAAGGGGGGGCAAGCCATTTCTATATTACGCCCTAAAAAGGTGTAGGAAAACGTTAGGAACACATTCAAATAGGCAAAAGTTCCTGCTCGCTGCGCTCGCATTATATGATAAGACAATTTAAGGTTTTAAATTCGGGTTCCCCAAAATCTTGCATGTGTAAGGGGGGGCAAAGAAGTTTTGGCACATCAAAAGGGGGGGCAATGGTTTTTTGGCACGTCGAAAGGGGGGGGGAAGATTTTTTGGCACGGCCAAAGGGGGGGGGGCAAGCGATTTTTGGCAGACCATTTTGAGAATTCACCACCCCGGGGGTACACATAATTATTGCACAGCCCCTTAAGGGTGGTATTAACCCTGGAATTATGTGACCTTTGGGCCTCATAACTTGTTATTCTAAAGTATATAAAATATATATATTTAGAATGAAAATATCTTGATGCATTTATCTGTGAGGTCAAACTTGGGTAAAAATGCTTAGTTTTGGAGAAAATCCCCCCAAAACGGTTTTTTTTTTTTTTTAAATGTTTTCGGTCACCGTATTAATAAATTTCTTGAAATCGTATACAAGACTAAGCGGTTCATTTAAGATCAAACCTTAATTAAAGGTATTATCCTTACATGTCAACATTTGTTATTGCGAGCTTTACAGCCCACTGTGACTTGGGTGGGGAACATATATATTATTTAAAAATAAGACACATTTTTGAACAATTATTTTCATACCATCGTTACAGAGGTGAAGTAAAACATCAAAATGTTTGGTAATACTTGGTAAAACCAGCCTTAAATCCCAATGAAAAATTCCTTCTGAAACCCCCTTTCACTTGTCACGCTGTATGTGCTTAATAAAATATATCAAAAGATGATAGAAATTACACAATGATAGATTTATTGTTAGAGTTAAATGAATAGAGTTATATGAAAACCATCACAAAAACACAAACACATAAAATCTGAAATACTGTTTTATTGGTTCGTTATACGACAGGTATGGTGAATCATTATAGTTATAACAGGTACTGCTTGCCACAGAGAATTACAACTGTCAAATTTCATTCATTTCAAGACGTCTAGAAGAACCAAACAGGTTATCGCGCGAACAAAAATTATATGTGAATGACACCTTAACAAAACATGCTATCTTTGTTCGATAAACGCCAATAATTTCTCTTGAGCAAAAGTATATAGTAGGTTTTATTTGGATTGTAGTAGCAGCTTACGGTTGGCGCAGGGGATTAAACATAGGAGCGTAGATTTAATTAGTTTTAATGTTGATTGGAGAAATTTCAATTGTAAAAAAATCCCATGGTCATTCTGATATGAGAGTTGTCAAATTGTATCGGATATTGAGCGTTGTTTTTTGTTATTAAGATGAAGACTTTATTATTAGCAATTATTAGCATTAATACTGGATTCTTCTATACAGAGTAATGTCTGTCCTTTGAAGTTCATTGAAAGCGGAATCTAAATCCACATGGACAATCAGGCAGGTTAAATCTATTCGGTTCAATTCAATTACAACGAAACAAATCACAAAACGCACTACTTAATATGATGGTTGAACGGGACAAGAATACAAGTAATATCGCATACAAATGGGTAATACCGTGAAAGGTGTTCTTTGAAATGAGTGAGAAAGTTTTAAATCAATAATCATTGAACAATTTATATAAGACGCATGAAATAAACCGTTGTGTCCAACTAAAAAGACACAGTCCACCTGATTGGTCATGTTTTAATCGCTCATGGAGCGCTACTGAAAAATAATCAAGGAAATGATTATTAGCCATAACTTCTCCGGTTCTTCTAGTTCTAGCTGAATACTTCTCAACACCTTATTAGGGCCAAGCGAGAAGGATTCTGGTACCTAGAGACGATGAGTGCAGATATCAGTGGAACAGAATAACTACACTATGATGCAATTTTATCAGTTTCGCCGTCGAGCAATGATTAAATGAGGAAAGAGGAAAAGTGATCCCGCCCGGGAATTGAACCCAGGACCTCTGGTTTACGAGACCAGCGCCTTAACCACTTGGCCACGGGAGCTTCATGATTAGGCAGACTGGGAATTCAACCTATAAATAGGGATGACCATCATAATTTCATGTTGCCCCTTTTGCTACAAAAGATTGTTTTCTGGAAAGAACTCATCAACAGAAGCATTTTGGTGGTTAAATGGTCAAAATCGGTCAAAAACTTTTCGAATTATGAATTTTCAAAGTTTCCCATTCTGACCGGTCATTGGAACGAAATAAATTGACAAAGTCTAAATATAGCAATGTGAGCAAAATTGGTATAAGCATATATTTACCTTTTATATTTCTTTATTTTAATATATATGCAAACATGAAACAAGCATATTGTGAAAGTATCAAAGGGTTTCTTATGAAATGGCACTTTACTAGTCAATAGCATTAAGTATTTCTTCAAACCGAGGCACTGAAATCATGCTTTTAGAAAACATTTGCCAAAAATCATCCATAATGGCCAAAGTGGCACAAAATCAAAAGTCCAGGTGAACTTTTTTTCCACAACAATATAACACTACACATAAGAAAAATACTAATTAACTACAAGGGATTTTCAACATAGGAATCCAAACAATCAAGTACCAACATGCACAGCTTTATCCTGATATCACTTCTGGGGTTTTAACAAAATGTTTAACCTCTATTGTGATTGGCAGCAGCATAAGGTATCTCTTTGATAGCTGATAATGCCCAGCCATTCAGCAAGTGGCTAATAACAGACCTTGATAGGCTTGAATGAATACTGTCATGTGCTACAAAACCATCACATCCAGGGCCTGGTCACTCCATATGCTACAGAGAGCACAGTACTTTAACAATGGAGTGAAAGACTCATTATTGATTAGGCGCGTATTTTAAAAGTACAGCTCCTGTGCGTGTATAGCAGCAAGTCAGTGCAGATGGTATAAATTTAAGAAAATGTTTAGGGTTGAGATCAGGTGAATAATACAACAAATGAGCATGAAACTTCACATTTATGTTCAGAAAGGTGTCTATTTAACATGATTCGAAAGGTGTTTGGAAATTCCAAAGGGAAGCTGGTGATTTAATTTTTAACTCGAGATATACTTGTCCGGTTTTTTTCCTTTTTACAGAGGGTATGATAGAGGTAATAACAACAACTCTGCCAAATTACAGCTCAGTAGGTCAAGGTGTTCACCTGATCTTTTCATCTGAATATTTTGTGCCATTCTGAGCAGTGCTGCACTGGGCCACTGGCAATTAAGCGCACTGTGGCGATTGACCAATTTTGACTCACACTTACAGAAAAACCAAATAAGTTATGATGCTGTAATTTGCAGGATAGTTACAAAACATAATTGGCATTAACATCTCCAATTTTTACAGAAAAATTATGAAAAATAAAAGAATGAGCTCAATTTAGAAATGTCTGTGCAAGCAGTGCACAGTTGAGCTCCCTGCATGTCTATGGGAGTGTTCTAATCAAGTTGATGGTTCATTGGTCATCCCTACTATAAACGGTCACTTAGCCCTACTTCCTCCGTGCAAGTCATCCCGGTGTGGCTCGGGCTTTGACAAGCGTAAATAATGCCGTCCTCACTGTAGAGGGACATAACATGAAAAACAGCGGCTTTTTTTCGACGGGAATAAGCAAACTATGATGCAATTTTATCAGTTTCGCCGTCGAGCAATGATTAAATGAGGAAAGAGGAAAAGTGATCCCGCCCGGGAATTGAACCCAGGACCTCTGGTTTACGAGACCAGCGCCTTAACCACTTAACTAATTGAAAAGAGGTCAAAAAATGATTAAATGAGGAAAGAGCCCCCTTACTCTTTCCTCATTTAATCATTGCTCGACGGCGAAACTGATAAAATTGCATCATAGTTTGCTTATTCCCGTCGAAAAAAGCCGCTGTTTTTCATGTTATGTCCCTCTACAGTAAGGACGGCATTATTTACGCTTGTCAAAGCCCGAGCCACATCGGGATGACTTGCACGGAGGAAGTAGGGCTAAGTGACCGCTTATAGGTTGAATTCCCAGTCTGCCTAATCATGAAGCTCCCGTGGCCAAGTGGTTAAGGCGCTGGTCTCGTAAACCAGAGGTCCTGGGTTCAATTCCCGGGCGGGATCACTTTTCCTCTTTCCTCATTTAATCATTGCTCGACGGCGAAACTGATAAAATTGCATCATAGTTTGCTTATTCCCGTCGAAAAAAGCCGCTGTTTTTCAGAATAACTACAGCTGCACATATTTCTGATCTCCTACCACGCAATGAGCGTTAAGTCGCAAGTTGGTAGATTCGATGCAATCTGGCTGCTGAGTTGATGTACTTAGTTTCCCTTGCACCTGTACAAGCCAGTAACATGTCCTTCGTGAATGGTCCATTGTGACCCCTTTCAACATGTTCAAGAAAACATACAGACTTTACGCTCATTCGTGGTATATACAAGTAGCAGGTCGCATTTTGTTTCGATTTGTAAGACAAAAAAGTTGGTTGACTCATTGATATGATACATAGAGAAAGTATTATGGAAAATCACAGGTCATGAATATGAGTCAAAGTCCCGGTCATTCAAACACAGTTCAAAAAATCCCGGGAAAAAATCGTGATAAAATCGAACCACAGATATTGATTGAGCCATGCCCCTTTAAAGAAGAAGAAGATAATACCAGCTTGACTCGAAGCATTACGATCTGTCATTTGATGGAGCGTTGTATATTGGATTCATTCGTTGACTGACTGACGAGCCTGAGTAATATACATGATGCTTGATTTGGTGTAGTGGAATGATTACGCTTCAGAACATGATAAAATAAAATGACCCTGTTGCTTCAAGACGTTAGTGAAGAACTGTCTACTCGCTTAGCTTGTGCTTCAAATTTGTTTTATATCCCTCAGTTTTAATGCAATTAAAAAAAGAATCTTCCATATTTACTGCCCCTTACAGTCAGTTAAGCTAGGAATTGTTGTGTTGTATGCGTTGCCTGAATACATAACTATTGTTACGAGTCGTTAATGAATCAATGCCAAAAACACCTTTTTCCCAAATTCACTTCAGAATGCACAACAAAACACACTGTTTGATTGAGTTAACAATATGTGAGTCTTTTAATCAAAAGTGAAATATGATTTGTAATGATCTGATACATAAACACATGCAATCAAATGAAAGTTTGATAATGTTGCGTAGCCAACAGCCTTCTTCTTGTTGATTTGAGAAAGACAGAATTGTATTTTGCCACAAACAAATATAAAAG
The DNA here is from genome assembly GCF_039555335.1 of Amphiura filiformis. Taxonomy (NCBI): domain Eukaryota; kingdom Metazoa; phylum Echinodermata; class Ophiuroidea; order Amphilepidida; family Amphiuridae; genus Amphiura; species Amphiura filiformis. Next base: position 59,024,737 of record NC_092634.1, read on the forward strand.
TGTTTGTTCCCAGCTGATTCACGCAGTTGTAATCTTATGCAACAGAAACAAAAACAGCTGGGATTACGCACAGTTTCATTATACAGTCGCCGTATTCAAAGGGACTCGATATTCCTCGGCTATTAGCCTGCTATTCATATAATCCTTTTACATTTCCTCTTGTATTTCACTACAGTTCTAAGAACTCAAACTAAATAGACGGATTTTTGGATGACAAATAAACATAAAAACAGTCGCAGTATTTAATATTCCTCGGCTAATAATCCGCTTACATTTCCTCTACATTTCACAACAATTCCAAGAACTCAAACTCAGAAATAGACAGATTAACTGAATTACAAACAAACATTAGAACGTTAAATTTAGAACGAAATTAGTTTCTTATAAACGTTATAAACAAAACAAGGCCAACTTTTCTAAAATAGAATACTGTAATAAATGAACGACATGAAAGTCGTGTGGCCATTGATGCCTTATGTTAGATTTTTAATAATTTGCAAGGGAATCTAAACAAGTTGATATATGCTTATTTCATGAGGCAATGGGTTTTGAGTCTTCGTCAGGTGATTCAACTTGCTCCTATTCGATGTCGAAGTGACGCAATAAATCGGATTAACTACCATAACAAAAGATGAATACAATTTTGACTATATCGCCCTGCACTACAAGCAGGTTGCACTTATTACCTGTGTACATGTATGTCTGCAATCATAGATTGAATACAATACCGCTCTTTTCAAAGATACTTATCTTACAGGTGCGAGTGAACAGAATGATATATATAGTTCAATACATAGGTACCACGTGAACGTTGTAGTGCAGGGCGATATAGTCAAAAAATCAGCACAAAGAATAAAACAGAAGGTTTTCATAAACAAGGAAATCTTTCGCTGCCCAATCCATATTAATTACAAATGTTGCAACAGATTATCAATAAAAGAGACAATAGGTATACACCAAGGTTATTGAGATAACGAAATGAAGATTAAAATCTTTGATAGAATAACCTCGTATCCTTGCCGATAATCGTATTCCCGGAGGCTGCTGTCAATCTACTACGGGTTTGACACCATATTACAAAGACAAAACCCGCGGCAAACCGGTATGATTGTCTATGGTCTTCGTCAACTTGTAATACGCTTGCCTGCGATTTGTTCCGCGATTTTGTCTCGTCATCTCAGAGTTAATTTAGCATGCCACACAAAACCGAACATTATACAATTCAATATTCTTAAGTTAATACTTATGAGCTGAATTCTAAACAATCAAAGGACGTAGACAAAAAACAAATTAATCAAAGTTCTCATCACACAGCATTAAATAAAGGAAAAAACCAAATGAGGAACCGTAAGTAATCTCAATTGGAAGAGCTAAGAAAATGTGAGTGGTTGCGTCATTTTTTATTTATCCTTGGTGAAACATTCAATGCAGACACTGCTCTCCCATTAGGCTGCGATCACATAGAAGTATACGGTATACAGTATTCGCTATTCGCTAAATACGAAATACGTTCATTCGATCAGGCTGAGTTCACATAGGAGTATACTATGTGAACTAAGCCTGATCGAATGAGCGTATTTCGTACAGCGATTAGCGAATACCGTAGTGAGGAACACCCCACCTTCGCTTCCTTTATCATATGGGTGTCTATAGAGAAGAGTAGTATTCCGTTAAAAAATGTCAGTATGATAACAGTCAATGTCTGTGCTGACAAAACTAAGTTGGACGTGGACAACTAGAATACCGTATACCGTATACTTCTATGTGATCGCAGCCTTACGCCAATGGTAGGGTGTACAAGCAATATAAAGCAGTATGAAAGTTGTAAATGTTGTCCAGCGATGTTTAAATATAACCAAAATAAATGCAGACGTTTCACACGATAGTACCTTACCAATAGTACTTTATAGTACAGGTAGCCAGGCGTTACACTGATCAGAACTGGCTAAGAGATCTTTGTAATTTACTGCATCAGCCCCACAATTCAAATGAGGTAATGGAGAGAGCGGATATTATTTTTTGTTATTTGCCTCCACTGGGAATTGAACAGGGGACATCTTACACCATAGTCATAGACCGTAACAACTGGGCCACGCTGCACTACTAACAGAGAAAGAAGAGAGAACGAGGAGGACAACAGAGAGGAGGAAAAGGCAAAGTGCTTATACCTATTAGTAGGTTATCTTAGATGTGCAGATCTGTCACAAGTGTCTAATAATAAAAGAACACCTTTTTATTTCAATCTAAGATCAAGTATCAGGCCTTGCCGTTTGAGGCGAGCGATCGCTCTCGCTCGCCACCGCTCGCCCAAACTCGATTTCTAGTGAGCGATTTTCCACTCGCCATAGACACTAAATATCACTCGCTGCAAATCTCTGAATCGAATCAGCCATTTCAGCATTAAATCGAGTCTGTACCCTCTCTAAGCGGAAAGAGTCACAAATTTGAGCGCGCTCCGCGCGCATTTCAACATAAATACCGTATTAAGACCGAAGCTCTATTTTATTATTATACCCAAGTGGTATTTGTGAAAATTCGACCACTCGCCTAGCTTCGTGCTAGCGAGTGATTAACCACTCGCCTTTAAAATCTAAACGGCAAGGCCTGAAGTATCAATTTTATTTTTAGAACTATACAGTCGAATTACCTTTATTAACTTACTTGCATCGCTCAAAATTAGTGTGATATATTAATGACATATTCTCACATGTAAAGTGGCTCTAACATTAATTGAAGCATTTGAACATGAGAATTGAATTATCTCTGAATCGGATCGTTCAATTACCATATGCCACTATTCAAAATATGCTGACGTCTTATAAATGAAACAAACAACATAATAATCGTATTCATTAACATGTTAACTACAGTGCTTCAAATATCAGCAACTTAGTTTTACTTACAAAACCTACCCATAAGTACCATTGAAATGTTTTATGTATAGCGCGTGATGACCTCAGCCCTACTTATGATATACGGCATAGATATAACTAAATAATATTAGTATTATTACCTGTTATCGCGTCTTGCAATCGCGTATCAAAGTTAACATGTGTTAGCAAGCTAGGAGTAACATCTTATGGTCTAGATTTTGAATATGCACCTATCGGCAAAGATCTTAATATCATCAGTGTCTTAGTATAATGCGGTCCATATACGTTCAATTTTATTGGGCAATACCAAGTACCATATCGTTATGAATTCGACAGAGTGACGAATCGAGAATTTTGAGCAAATTGAGTTTTTGTATGCTTATGATTATGTTTCAGGTTATCTTTTATTTCCACCAAAAATTAATGGTAAATCTTACTCACCGACATTTTAATTTGGACGAATCGCGCCTAAGTGCGATAAATGAATTCGGCAGAGAGACGAATCGTATACTTAGCTGTACAAATCATGTTGATCTATAGTATTGTATAGCGGGAAACCCCGAATTTTCTATATCACATGTCATATAGTAATATATTTGATACCAACGTATAGCTGAAGGTATCTTGTATCCAGTGATACCAAAATAAGTACACACATTCCCCACATGATATTGCTGTGGTTTAATAATGTCAGTGCGCGCCCGTGAAATTGGAAAATCCCGGAAAATCATACGCAAAATATAGGCTAATATTGTTATTTTTGCTTTAAAATCCTCGAGTTTTTGCTCAATATTACAGGAATGACTATTTATACCTTATATAGCAAGTTAAGTCTACATAGCCTTAGGACTTCTACACAAAAGCCCGAAATCAAGAATGCGTGCTATGGTTTACACGTAGTTGAATGCGTATTCGACCTCTCTCTGCGCAGTGGTAGAGACATTTTGGATACAGCATAAAGCAGAATAGCTGTTAAAACGCGTTTTGAGGGATATATCGATTATTTCAGAACATGCAAGTATTGCCAATAATTCGTGTACATTCACTTCTATAATATACATTTCAAATGAGTGCTCACGAATGTTCTAAATTTTTAGAAGGACCAATGGAATGGTACCAAAATTTTCAAACGCCGTTTACTCGGAACAGCAATTTTGCGTATTCGGTACTCTGCCGTGTTCATAACGATATATACAAAATCTAACAGTGTGCACTGTACACATGATCAATGATAGTCACACTAGTAGATTTTGTATCTATAGTACATGTATTTGATATTGCCCAATAAAATTGAACGTGTATGGGCCACTTAAGTTTTCTTGGTTTTAGGCGCTATATAAATTTCATAGATTGATTGATGCCGGCAAGTAGGGGTGCGTGATCGCGCGCGGGCGCACATATGTATAACAATGGCAAAGGAATAAAACAGTTATGGCACAACAATATAATACCAGGATTTTTTTAAGTACATGAACACGAGGTTTGCCGTACTTGTCTTTTTAAAAATATTTTTTTTGATTACAATTCAAATGTACCATTACTTCCGTCTATCAAACGGTAGGGGTAATAATATACAGGATATCATATGACATGGATCCATAGGTAGATTGACCTTTCTTTTAGTACGGAATACCTTCCTGGCCTATTGGAGAGAGATGTCTGTAACAGATAAATGCGACTGAGAGAGAGCGGTCATTCTGATGTCATTACCACTTGACCATTCTTGTTTTCTATTTTCAGCTTTGATCAAATAGGAAAACATCCGTCCTCACCCCCGCATACTAACACAAAACGTAGCAAACATACAATGAAGGCCTTTCCTGTTTTAACAGGAAATAAAGATATGATGAGTGAACGAGCGTGAGAGACTGAGGGAGAGAAAGAGAGAGTTGGCCGCTTCTAACTCGTCGTAATCTTGGCGAATCCATTTTTAAAATGTCTTGGTACTTAGGAGCGACTGACACAACACAGCACGTGGGAATTTACGTGCAGAGAGACAACACACCTACACATGGAACTAAACTTCATGTCATGGGCCTTTAGACTGTAATACAGCATCAAGTATATCAGAGGATGAGAGCCAAGTGGGTTGTCTACACGACACTTGCTAATTCGGATCTGTTACTAATGTTTTATACACAGATTCTGATCCATAAAGATTATCATAAAACGCAAGGAGCTTAGATAGAAAGGAGAGATTACTTAACACATTGTTAATTTGATACCGATTTGATTTGCCGACAGGCTATTCATAAAAGTGGTGCCATTGTTTCGAACAAAGGGGTTCCGTCACCACTTGAGAAAGTGGTACTCTTGTTCTCACGTATCCCAAAGGTGTGTTTGTGCGAGCTAGAAGTCTATAAAGAGGCTTTATCTGTCGATGTATTTTCAAATGATGGACGCCTTTTCATCCCAGCTACATCTAATTTAAGTACATCATTAGATTTATAATGTTTTCTTCGAGGAATGTTTTATATCAAAAATATAAAAAAATTCAATTTTCAATAATTTGCCATAAAATGTGTATATATCGCGAATTAAAAAAAAATCAAAATTATTTGATATCAGAAGTCATAGTACTCGTATACAAAATGAAATAGGGCGTGTCTGATTTGCTCTCAGGTCCCACAAAAATACTGTGCAATCCTTAAAGCAGCAGATTGTATGACGAATCGAGTAAAAGAAAGCAAAATTTGCCTTTGCAGAAAACATTGAAAAACGAATCACACGCACGCTCAATGTGCACTAACACTAAGCATGCGTGCAATTTGCTTTTCTGCCAAAGCAATCGAGTATAAATTCAACTTAGCTACATGAAATGGACTGATTGTTTTCCTACTTGCCTGGATAAGCACAAAGGTATTCAAAACTTCTGCGGCACACTCAGTTTGATATTACCACATTTGAGAGACAAAATAGATCAAGTCTTTTTAAAACAGAGAAAAAGCGGTGAATTAATAAGGCTAGGAATTAACTTGCTTGTAACCTAGTATTGTTTTTACAACAGAATAGTACACCAATAACTTGGAAGTGAAAACAACATCGAGGAGGAGCGTCACATCAATGTAAGTTGATTTCAATTCATTAAGGGATTGTTGTAGAAACAACAAGATGCAATCAAAATGATGTCAATTGTCTATAACCTATTTATAAAGCAACCTGACCCTTTTTGTATTACACATTCCGGTAAATCTATTAAGTAAAACGAGTTCTCCCTTTGGTTTAAACTTTTCTTTATTGGTATCTATTACTATACTGTCGGAGAAATAGGTCTTAACCCACATTCTGAATTGAGGTATTTAATGACAGCAATTTCAATTATAGCAATGACATGGTATGTGTTTCTATATACAAACGTTGAGCATGTAGCTTATAATATTGGGCTATTCCAAATAAAAAATAGAGGGCAAACTTTGTTTTGCAAAAATATTTGGAATTCCAGACTCAACCTCTGCAAAAAAGTATGGAATTCCAGGCACATTCCACCAGAACCCCTATAGAGGGCAAACTTTTTTTGTTGAAAAAGAGTCTCGAATTACAGAAATTAAGAGTAAAAACTCTGGAATTAATGCGTTGGAGGAAAAGGTCTGGAATTCTGACGCGTTGGGGGTAATACGTCTGGAATTCCGATGCCCTCTATAGGTTTGGAGTATATGACTGTGAAGGAGTTATTTGGAATTCCAGACCAAAGTACATACAAAAAGAGTTTGGAATTCCAGTGCCCTCTATAGGGGGTGGTTGATTATTTTTTGGAACAACCCATTACAAGATATCCTCGAGGCTTCATAATTATATAAAAGAGGACACAAGAATGAATTTCTTCCAAAACTATTTTGTCTTAAATCCCGCCTATAATAGCTTTTATTCCTGGACCTGATGGAAAGAACAAAGCAGTTGTCAAATAGTTGATTTAGAAATGGATTCTAACGAAATGTTTCTTTGGAAAAAAAGAAGAAGAAAAAACCTTTCACATCTATAGGTACTCTAGGTGGATAACAATAGTAAGTGATTTTTTTTCTTTTATTTTTGATTTGTCTTTTATTTCATTAACGCTTTGAACCCAACTAAAGGTGCCTTATAAGCAGTCTCAGAATTCCGATGCCCTCTATAGGTTTGGAGTATATGACTGTGAAGGAGTTATTTGGAATTCCAGACCAAAGTACATACAAAAAGAGTTTGGAATTCCAGTGCCCTCTATAGGGGGTGGTTGATTATTTTTGGAACAACCCATTACAAGATATCCTCGAGGCTTCATAATTATATAAAAGAGGACACAAGAATGAATTTCTTCCAAAACTATTTTGTCTTAAATCCCGCCTATAATAGCTTTTATTCCTGGACCTGATGGAAAGAACAAAGCAGTTGTCAAATAGTTGATTTAGAAATGGATTCTAACGAAATGTTTCTTCGGAAAAAAAGAAGAAGAAAAAACCTTTCACATCTATAGGTACTCTAGGTGGATAACAATAGTAAGTGATTTTTTTTCTTTTATTTTTGATTTGTCTTTTTATTTCATTAACGCTTTGAACCCAACTAAAGGTGCCTTATAAGCAGTCTCAGAACAACGCCAAATAAGGAAGTAAGACATTTGACCTTGTGACTGTGCAGCTGTATGTGGAGATCTCACATGGAAAACTGCACACATCAAGAAATCACATTTCTAACACAATTGCAGCATCAAAATAAATAAGATCTACTATTAGGGTTAGCTAACCTCTTGGATTTGGATATTAGCTTTATAAGTGTGACTGTATCCATTTGAAATTAAACCAACCAGAAACGTATACCTTCCTTAGTAAAGGATAGGGCGCATGTACATGATATATGTGCAGAACTCGTGGATTTTCTGGTCTTGGATGGTATTATCACGCAAGAACATGAGTATTGCATAAGAATTTTATTATCATGCAATGCTCATGTTAAGTGGTCTTTAATAAATGTGTTTTGGTAATCATGTCGGTATTTTAACTTGAAATCAGTTAATAGTGCGGCTAATCGCGCTAGCATTTAGCACTTTAGACACATGTAGGACCTAACAGATTTAAAATGTAAAAAAATGTATATATTTGTTACTGCCGTTTCCTCTTTCAGGACAATTGGAACGTGGGCTACTTTGAGCCAAGAATGTTGTGACATTAATGTAAGCGCTCTAAGTGTCTACACACTAAGTACAAATGTGCCCAAAGCGCTGTGAGTAAGCTTATAATACTAAAGGAATTATTGCCTACAAACTTATCAAAATGGGTTAAATGGGTGGTGTAATAAGACGAATAAATACAGAGGGCCCATTGGACAAAGGCTCCAAGGGGTATAAACTTATTATAAATTAAAACCCGGATAGCATCGGTGTAGCTCATATTGCTTCTGGTGATAGTGATGAAACCTTCATTTCTAGCCAATCAGCGGCATTGTGTTATAGTTATTTACAAATAACGATTCAGTTTATTGATCAAACACTGCATGGCGACCGGAGAATAAATTCAGCTGAAGTTCAGACAAATGCTTCCAATCGACATGATCGAAAGGCGTTTATATGATTGTGTAGACTGAGACACACAGTTCAGAGATAGGGAGGAATTAGTTAGCCTCTTCTGCGAGGAAGTCGTGTGCAATTTAAAATAAAAACAATGATACAAAATTACCAACAATTTCTTATTATTTAATTGCTATGATCATAATTACAATACACATGAAAAAGCATTCAAATGAGTGCGGCTCAGCGTGTCTTCTAATCATGCTAATAGATTTTTCCAATTTACAAAACAAGCTGATACTCTGGTAATTTTTAAAGAGTAAAGCTACGAGCAATGTGAAACGCATTAATGCAAAAAGGCACAGTTTTGCGCCATCGGGTTTTTGTAATAACATTTTAACTGCCTCAGGTTCGGTTAAATAATCAGCAACGCAGTCAAACTAATACCAAAGGGAAGGAACTCTATGGGACAGGATGCAATGGCTCATATTATTATAAGTGAATATTTGAATCATATGAGGGCGGTGGAATCCATTCCAACTATCATGTTTACGATGCATAAGGTATTGCAGGAATATAAAGTTGCTGGTAAGGTTTTGAGAGTTACATTTTCTTCATATTATGCATGTAATAGAACGACTGTACTTTTGACTTTGTTAATACATGCTGTATCACAATGTTTGGTTCACATCGGTTTAGATGTTTATGAAGCCCCTTCTAAATACAACATTTGGTTCTCTTGAAATTACCACAATGTATAGATTTATGATCTTAGGTTTAGTTTACCAATAAGATGTGAAATAATGCAGCACTCGTTATTTGATTAATAGTTCAATTTATTTGTTTATTGGTGTGTATCTTTCTATATGAATTATGGAATTATTGATTCACAGTGTTAACACGGCCTTCCGGTTGCATAAATAATTCTTAAATCAATTCAAATCACGTCAAGTCACCCGGTTTGTTCTGTTAATATGAAAAATCCATATGTGGCTTCGGTATATTTTCTGCTTCTACAATATAATTATCGCTTTTCTTTGTTGTGGTTTGTCAAATTGTCACTGTTTTAGTTTAGTTCTAGTACTAGCTCTAGTTTAGTTAACACCCTTAGTGGGGAAAGACAAGTCTCCTTCTAGAGTAGTGCAATTAACAGTTCTACTTCTTTCACTCTCTTGGTTAATATTATTTAAATAACCGCGTAAAGTTTCGCAAATTAATTAGATTAGGGTTTTAACTCCTTCCTTTTTATTTCATTTTTATATCTTCTACTTCCTCCGTATCTCTCTCTCTCTCCTCTCTTTTTCTCCCTCTCCTACTCTCATCTCATTCTCCTTCTCTTTCCGAGTCTTCTCTAACTCTCTTAGTCCGAGGCTAATTTAAATTTTGGTAGGGGTGTGCGGCGCGATGCGCCGAACTTTAGGGACTATGAACTGATTTCCAAGCAAAATAGGGACTGAGATTTCAAGTTTTTTTGGGGCCTAGTAAACTAAAATTGGCCAAATTATAGGCTATGTGAGCTGACAAATTCAACAAAAAAAAAAAAAAAAGTTTGAGGCTCAAAGAACTGGAGCATGATCCAAATGTGTGTCTTGAAAAAGATACACTTGACCGCCGCACATACCCGTACCACATTTATATGTGAGTGCCTCTTCCGAGTTTTATTCTCCTTTTATCTTAAAGTGTCTTGTCAATCAACATTATTGGAATCGTGTCCCCTCCCCCTAAATTACAACAGTTCCATTCTCACTGGAGGAAAATTAAATGAGCGGTTCTGACAATTAAACTACTGTAGAGGAAGACTTGTCTTTCCCCACTAGAACTAAACTAAAAGTGACAAACGATAAAAACGTGTAAAATTGCTTATCCGTTGTTTTTTAACACATGGATTTCAGACGATTAATCCTTATCAGGTAATTTGAACAATTTGACAATTTTCTGGCTTCCATTAAATTTGTATCAGCAACAGATACATCAACCCCATGAGAACTACCTGCCTATTGGTCAAAAAGATGTTTTCATTATCAATTGGACCGATCTGCAATATTGTTGGATAAATTTCACCACGCAAAAAATTGAATTATTTGCCAAGCTCCTTTCTGATTGGTGATTAAAATGAAGATATCATGTAATTGACCAATCAGAGGAAATGTTATATCGGCAGGTAGTGCTCAGGGATTAATGCATGAAACAAAACATGTACGTCGAAAGATAAGGGTAAAAGCTGGTGATGCACATCGTGTGAATATTATTCACAATTCATTTTTGAATATTTGAAATACTAAATCCTCCTCAAACATATTAAATCATGCCTTGTAATTTATTTTATAATCTATCTAGCTGCCTGATTTCGTCATATTGAGTTTAATAACAATATTTGTTGGCGGGAAATTGATTTAATGGGGATAAAGACGATCGTCTGCAAAATATTGAAGTGTAGTTATATCAAGACCCATTTCCGTTGGCAAAGAATTGAAACACATAATCATTATTATTGTTTTGTTGCTTTTAAACAATTACCTAATTCCCAATTCACACACGGGGAAATCGTTGGTTCTTCTCTATTGTTTATTTCAAAATACAGAGAAAAATTTAAGAACTACTCTTAAAATATTGATTTCAAGTCACGAAAGGTTTATTTGTATTTGTATTTACTAATTTTGAGGAAACAAATGTGTCGTCTGCATTTCAAAGACCGTCTGCAAAATAATAACAAAACCCCTGTGGGAACGAGGTTGAGTTGATTGGACTACACATCACAAAACACTACCAAGCAACATTCCAAGCTAAGTAAAAGATTACTGACGAGCCATTTCAATTACAATTTCTTATTTCTTATATTTTAATGGCTTTTTACTTACGTCGTCTGCTGATATAGTATTAATACAACACTATCAATCGTCACCGCTATTATCCCAGTAAGTCATTCTACACCAACGTTCTTACCGCGCATTTTACTCTTATTCTTAACACCACTTTTGTACCATTTAATCAGAACAAGTCGTGGTCATGATTTTTAGCTTAGGCACGCATTTATGGAAGAAACCGATTTCCTAACACTATACACCAAAGATCGTCTTCTTTTTCTCCACTTTTGTTGCTGTCACTCATGCAAATTTTACATAAGCGGCAATGCACCATTATACTTGAGGGTATATTCACTGTGCTTTAAATTTCTGTTAAAAGAAAGTCATGTGATAGCCGTAAGTTTTTTGGCGCGAAAGAATACCCTCTTCAGGAAATCTCTTTGGCGACGATCGGAAACTTTTTAACTGCCGCAAGTCACGGACACACATTCTAAACATGTTTTGAAAATCTCTTAAGAAATATGCAATATATTGAATCCTGCAAAGAAATGCGAAGAAAACATTGCCTTCAGCTGACGCTTTGGTTCGATTTAGTCAATCAAAATGTGCGCTATAAAGTGACTTGAATACATAGAACATGGTGAAATTCACCTATAATGTGAATGCCTATCTCTAGAACCTCTGAGCCACTACTTGGTATGGGAAAACGCAATTTGATGCATTTGGGATGCAGATTTTATTTTGTTATTTTGCATAAGACAATGTTAAATGTCAAGTCTGTTGTCTGGTGCGAGATTTAATGCGGATGTAAGGTTAAGTTTTCAGGCAACTCTTGATCTGGATAAACTAAGAGTATTCCATTGAATATAAGCCCCATCTTATGTACTATATATTGGTCTTAGTCAAAACATCTTCAAGCTCACAAGTATGCAAAGATCATGCAACCCTGGTAACCCGGAGGCTTTGCCTGTTTCTATAAATTCACTGACATCGCGTTGACAAAACAGACGACACCGCGATGAGTCTGTTCAAGTCCTGAAGTCTAAGGCGAGCGAGGAAATAATGAGAAAATGTCTGTGCGGTGAGAAATGTGAGCTAGAAGTCGATATGTAATACAAGCATCTTCTTTCATTTTCCAATCTTCACCCAATCTTATGCGAGTGATATATCCCAGAGGGGTTAGGATACGAGATATGACGAGATCAGTGGGTCGGCTAAGGGTTACCACAAATTGGGGCTCTGTTGATGTCGATTCTAATCAATTTCAAACCATACATGAGATGTATAATATAGGAATAACAATAATACAAATTCATAATTTTTAGAAATACTTATTAGAATGGAACCAATTATTGCGTCAATTCAACTTCAGGATTTTCTTTAATGAGATAAAAATTTGAAGTTCTGATTAATTTTCGTTACTTGTTTAAATGTTAAGGCGATCGATTTCAACCTACAATATGCGATGACTCGTTAGTCGAATGAAATTTCATGCCGAATCATACTTGTTTGCCACGGCATGTATTAAGAATTGAACATTTCAACTCTGATTCCACCCAATAAATACAAATAAATCAAGCTTTATCTAGAAGCTGCCATTACTCTCATTTTGTAAACGGTGCACCGTGTATAAAGATATAGACTCGGCGGCATTGGCGGATCATACACAGCTAATGCTTATTTTGGGAATAGATTCAAATAAATATGAAATTTTCACAACATTGATTTTATTCATCTGCTAAATAACAATCGAACCTTAAAGGAAGTCTCCGGCAATCACAATATTATGCCTTATATTTGTAAGAAAAATAATTATCAAGCACGAATCACGTGGTTTTATTTAAAATTCAGTTCCATATAAGGTATAATGTTATGATTGCTGGAGACTCCCTTTAATACACGAATGAATCAGGAGGAACATTTGTCATGTTTATGTTAAATAAATGTTTTTAATATAAATGAGAGACTATAATATTTTGCTAGCTCCCTCTCAATTATTGTGAAAAGTGCATTCATATGACTTTAACAATGTTTAAATAAGATTACGCGTATTGTATGCCGATAACACCATAAAAAAATCCTGTTCAACATTCTCTACCTTTATACAGTTAGGACCCGGGACTACCAATTCTTTAGAAATGCATAGTCGCGCTAAAAGTCGATCGATACATGTTAAAATCAGCACAATTCAGAGATACACCTTTTTGCTATGAAATTTATTTTCTCGGTCAAATATAAAGCAATATTTTTTTCTTCTTCAGTAATATCAGTTAAAGACATAGTGCTTGGATATACATTTTTTTTAAATCCTGGTGTTAAAATTCAAGCATCATATTTTGTCTTTTAGTGTGATATTTTGATTTTTATAGGCCTTTAGTTCGCCCGCGAGCTTTTTACGGAATTCATTTTTAGCGTCTCAAACTAATATAGTTTGCTAAAGAAAGATATTTCCCACCTCTGTAAAGCACATCGTGTGGGTCTATATATTATAGTTTTGTCAGAATTTCCGTTTTTATTTTACCCTTTTTCCCTTCATGATCCGAAAATGTCAAACTCAGTACTTTATCTCGAGAACAACCAGCAGAAATAATCGATATTTCAATTGTTGTCAACCAGGTCCCTTTTCCATTGAAAACCAGGATTGCCTGACCAGCGATTTGGTAGCCCAAATCCCCAATTCTGGTAAATGAGGTGAATTTTGGAAATTTGCTCCCGTGATAGCCTGCAATTTCAATTTATAGGGGCCATGGATTCCATGATTATGAAAACCATTTTGTCTGTTTGTTTGTTTGTTTGTTTATTTACCTAGGATGAGGTCCTTGGGAAAATCCACTGTCCAAACCTAGAAAAATTCTCGTGTTATTAGAGGGGATTTTAATTTTCTGTCCCTCCTATCTCCAGGTGAATTTTGAATGACCCCCCCCCCCCATCGCGGGTTGGCATTTTCATTACACCCTTCAGACTTGCGTTCGGGTTTGTGTAGGCCAATTTGTCATAATTTAGCGCTATAGGACCTACTTTCTAAATGTAGGCTATAGCTATAGCCGTGCTATATAAATATTATAAGGTACCGGTATGTAATATTATGTAGGCCTATGGGGGTTGGGTGGGTACTCAACACATTTTAACCATGACTTACAATGCAAGGCTCATTGTTGCCATAAATGATTTTTCCTTTAGGTCATTATAATAGGTTGTTATAAACTTCCATGTTTAACCTTGTATTGTTTTGGCTGCTTCATTATGACTTTCGGTGGGTTTAAGCAATTTCAAACAAACACAAACAAAAGGCACTATACCCAGTCACCTTCATGACAATTGAAACACTAGGTAATTTCGTTGCTATATTGAAGTTCTGGCAACACTGTATCCAGGCCGGGCACCCAGAGATATCGATCCACAATGCTAGTATTAGCCTAAGATTTCACGCGAGGATTTGAAAATTTTTCAGCTGGTCGTCAAAAATTATGGAATCAAAACGGAAATTCTGACAAAACTATGATATATCGCTCACGGTGATGTGCGTTAGAAAGTTGGGAAAAATCCTTCTTTAGCGAACTATATTACTTTGAAAAGCTAAAAGATTGATCAAAAAAAGGCTCGCGGGCAGAGTTGAAGCCTATCAAAATCGAAATTTTACACTAAATGACTGAATTTCACGACTAAGTTTAACACTAAGATTTGAAAAAAAAAAAATATAGTATCAAGCATTACAGTTTTTCCTGACATTTACTGAAAAATGAAAATTATTGCTTTTCATTTGGCCGAGAAAAAATTTTTACACTGAAAAGGTGTAACTCAAAATTTTGTTCATTTGAATACCAAATTCGATCGTTTGTATTGCCTTATTAAATGACTGAGTGAGCCTTGCAGAACAATAACAATCGGTAGTCCCGGGTCCTAACTGTATAATGCATCTAGCTCTCTCTCTCAATTATTGTGAAAAGTGCATTCATATTAAAAGGTGAGCAAGCATGAGTTTAACAATGTTTAAATAAGATTACGCGTATTGTATGCCGATAACTCCAAAAAATCGTGTTCAATATTCTCTACCTTTATAATGCATCGATGACTATCTGAAGTAATCAATTTTATAGACGTCCCAGTTTTGCCGACTGCGTACTAAAATGTTTTCAAGAGTTGTGTTTTTAGTCAAAATCACTTACTTATTATAGCATACTACAACTAGATTAACATTGATTTTTATGACAAGCGCAAGGATGCATGCAATTATTTGATAATTTCTTCAATGAATAAATGAAATCAATTGTCAAGATATTGATTCATTATATATGGTTGTCTAACTTCAATTAACACAAGAGACAGAAACCAAGAATTACCCCAGATATTTCCTATAGCTTTGCAAAAGGGCAATGAAATAGCAAAGAAAGAAGACTTGAAACTTACATGATTGTGGTTGATCATCTTTACGAAAGCAATGTTTGCGAATATTTGTGATTCTGGTAATGATGATCACGGCGAAAGCTTCTTGCAACCTCTCAGATATGTTCACACTTGTTCGATTGCGCTTTGAGCAGTATGATTCGACTTTATTTATAAATACGTGTTGATAAATACGCACGTGTCCAGTTCTGTCACAAAGTGTCTAATAATATAAGAACACCTTTTTATTTCAATCTAAGCTCCAGTATCAATTTTTATTTTTTGAACTATACAGGCGAAATACCTTTATTAACTTATTTTCATCGCTCAAAATTAATGTGATATATTAATGACATATTCTCACATGTAAAGTGGCTCAAACATTACTTGAAGCATTTGAACATGAGAATTGAATGATCTCTTAATCGGATCGTTCAATTACCATATGCCACTATTCAAAATATGCTGACGTCTTATAAATGAAACAAACAACATAATAATCGTATTCATTAACTACGGTGCTTCAAATATCAGCAACTTAGTTTTACTTACAAAACCTACCCAAAAGTACCATTGAAATGTTTTATGTATAGCGCGTGATGACCTCAGCCCTACTTGATATACGGCATAGATATAATATAACTGAATAATATTAGTATTATTACCTGTTATCGCGTCTTGCAATCGCGTATCAAAGTTAACATGTGTTAGCAAGCTAGGAGTAACATCTTATGGTCTAGATGTTGAATATGCACCTATCGGCAAAGATCTTAATATCATCAGTGTAATGCGGTCCATATACGTTCAATTTTATTGGGCAATACCAAGTACAATAATATACAAAATCTACCAGTGTGCACTGTACACATGATCATTGATAGTGCACACTGGTAGATTTTGTATCTAGAGTATTTGATATTGCCCAATAAAATTTCTTGGTTTTAGGCGCTATATAAATTTCATAGATTGATTGATGCCGGCAAGTAGGGGTGCGTGATCGCGCGCGGGCACACATATGTATAACAATGGCAAAGGAATAAAACAGTTATGGCACAACAATATAATACCAGGATTGTTTTAAGTACATGAACACGAGGTTTGCCGTACTTTTTATAAAGATTATTTTGATTACAATTCAAATGTACCATTACTTCCGTCTATCAAACGGTAGGGTAAATAATATACAGGGGTATCACATTACATGGATCCATAGGTAGATTGACCTTTCTTTAAGTAAGGAATACATGGAGAGAGATGTATGTAACAGATAAATGCGATTGAGAGGGGTCATTTTGATGTCATTACCTCTTGACCATTCTTGTTTTCTATTTTCAGCTTTGATCAAATAGAAAAACATCCGTCCTCACCCCCGCATACTAACACAAAACGTAGCAAACATACAATGAAGGCCTTTCCTGTTTTATCACGAAATAAAGATATGATGAGTGAAAGAGCGTGTTAGACTGAGGGAGCGAAAGAGAGAGTTGGCCGCTTCTAACTCATCGTAATCTTGGCGAATCCATTTTTAAAATGTCTTGGTACTTAGGAGCGACTGACACAACACAGCACGTGGCCATTTACGTGCAGAGAGACAACACACCTACACATCGAACTAAACTTCATGTCATGGGCCTTTAACTGTAATACAGCATCAAGTATATCAGAGGATGAGAGCCAAGTGGGTTGTCTACACGACACTTGCTAATTCGGATCTGATACTAATGTTTTATACCCAGATTCTGATCCATAAAGATTATCATAAAACGCAAGGAGCTTAGATAGAAATGAGAGGAAATAGATTACTTAACGCATTGTTCCTTTGATACCGATTTGATTTGCCGACAGGCTATTCATAAAAGTGGTGCCATTGTTTCGAACAAAGGGGTTCCGCCATTAAATTGATCACTGACCCGGTAGCATATTAACGCCTTACATAACAGGCGAAAATCAATAAGTGACCACAAAAAGGTCATGCGTAAGCGCACCACTTGTGAAAGTGGTATTGTTCTCACGTATCACCCCAAAGGTGTGTTTGTGCGGGGCAGAAGTCTGTAAAGGAGGCTTTGTGTACACTTCTTTATCACTGTTTATCACCCAATCAGGTCAAAATTTTCGAATGATGGACGGCTTTTCATCCCAGCTACATAAAATTTCAGTACATATCATTAGATTTTCTTGATATATCAAAAATATCAAAAATATAAATTTTTAATAATTTGCCATAAAATGCTTCGCTAATTTAAAAAAAATGTCTGATGTGTCTGATGTGCTCTCCTTTCCCACAAGAAATACTGTGCAAACACTGATACCTGATTCCTTAAGCAGCAGATTGTATGAAGAATCGAGTAAAAGAAAGCTGAATTTGTACTACTCGATCGCCTTTGCAGAAAACATTGAAAAACGAATCACACGCACGCTCAATGTGCACGAACACTAAGCATGCCTGCAATTTGCTTTTCTGCAAAAGCGATCAACTTCAAGTGGTACTACACCCCTGATAAATTTGTGAATAATTTTGCATTTTTCTCAAAAAATAACTACACACTGGTAACAAAAGTTACGTATATTATAAGGGCAAGGAATCCAATTACTTCACTGAAATTTCGGTGATTCAAGACAAGTGGCTCATTATATAATGTTAAGAAATGAATTGTATTCTACCTCGGTACCTCTTTTCTTATCATAAATAACGTACCGCTTATCTTAAGGGGGTACTACACCCCTGTGGTAAATTTGTGACTATTGTTGCATTTTTCTCAAAAATATTAACACTCTGGTAACAAAAGTTATGTATGTTATTGGGGCAAGGAATCCAATTACTACATTTTTAAATGTAGTAATTTAAAAATTTCAGTGACTCAAGACAAGCGGATCAGTATATATGATAGGAAATGAGGTACATCCTAGCGGTACCTTATTTCTTATCATAAATAATGAACCGCTTGTCTTGGGTCACTGAAATTCCAGTGAAGTAATTGGATTCCTTGCCCCTATAATATACATAACTTTTGTCACCACTGTGTTATTAGTATTTGAGAAAAATGCAAAAATAGACACAAATTTATCGAGGGGTGTAGTACCCCTTAAGTCACTGAAATTCCAGTGTAGTAACTGGATTCCTTGTCCCTATAATATACATAACTTTTGTTACCAGTGTGTTATTATTTTGTGAGAAAAATGCAAAAATAGTCACAAATTTTATCAAGGGGTGTAGTACCACCTTAAAGCTACGTGAAATGGACTGATTGTTTTCCTACTTGCCAGAATAAGCACAAAGGCATTCAAAACTTCTGCGGCACACTCAGTTTGATATTCCCACATTTGAGAGACAAAATAGATCAAGTCTTTTTAAAACAGAGAAAAAGCGGTGAATTAATAAGGCCAGGAATTGACTTGCTTGTAACCTAGTATTGTTTTTACAACAGAATAGTACACCAATAACTTGGAAGTGAAAACAACATCGAGTAGGAGCGTCACATCAATGTAAGTTGATTTCAATTCATTAAGGAATTGTTGTAGAAACAACAAGATGCAATCAAAATGATGTCAATTGTCTGTAACCTATTTATAAAGCAACCTGACCCTTTTGTATTACACATTCCGGTAAATCTATTAAGTAAAACGAGTTCTCCCTTTGGTTTAAACTTTTCTTTATTGGTATCTATTACTATACTGTCGGAGAAATAGGTCTTAACCCACATTCTGAATTGAGGTATTTAATGACAGCAATTTCAATTATAGTAATGACGTGGTATGTGTTTCTATATACATAAACGTTGAACATGTGATGAAGCTCATATATTGGGCTATTCCAGATAATAAAAGGCCACCTCCTATAGAGGGCAAACTTTTTTTTGAAAAAAAAGTCTGGAATTCTAAATTCGTTTTGGAAAAGTATCAGGAATTCCAGACCCAACCTCTGCAAAATTTATGGAATTCCTGGCACATGCCACCAGAACCCGTATAGAGGGTAAACATCTTTTTTTACAGAAATTTTTTTTACAGAAATTATGAGTAAACAACTCTGGAATTGATGCGTTGGAGGAAAAAGTCTGGAATTCCGACGCCCTCTATAGGTCTGGAATATATGACTGTGAAGGAGTTTTTTGGGGAAAGTACATACAAAAAGAGTATGGAATTCCAGTGCCCTCTATAGGGGGTGGTTGATTATTTTTTGGAACAGCCATTAACATAATGGTATCCTCGAGGCTTCATACATATATAAAACCGGACACAAGAATGTGTTAATATCTTCCAAAACTATTTTGTTTCAAATCCCGCCTATAATAGTTTTTATTCCTGGTCCTGATGAAAAGAACAAAGCAGTTGACAAATAGTTGATTTAGAAATGGATTCTAACGAAATGTTTCTTCGTAGAAAAAAAAAGATACAGAAAAAAACCTTCCACATCTGTAGTTACTCATGACGGATAACAAAACTGAGTGTTTCTTCTTTTTGTTTTATGTTTGATTTGTCTTTTTATTTCATTAACACTTTGAACCCCAACTAAAGGTGACTTATGAGCAGTCCCGGAACAACGCCAAATAAGGAAGTAAAACCTTTGGCCTTGACTGTACACCAGTATGTGGAGATCTCACATGGAAAACTGCACACATCAAGAAATCACATTTCTAACACAATTGCAACATCAAAATAAATAAGATCTATTATTAGGGTTAGCTAACCTCTTGGATTGGGATATTAGCTTTATAAGTGTGACTGTATCCATTTGAAATTAAACCAACCAGAAACGTATACCTCCCGTAGTAAAGGATAGGGCGCATGTACATGATATATGTGCAGAACGTGTGGATTTCCTGGTCTTGGATGGTATTATCATGCAACATGAGTATTGCATAAGAATTTTATTATCATGCAATGCTCATGTTACATATTTGGCACTCTTTGGACTGATGAGTGGTTTTTAATAAAAGTATTTTGGTAATCATGTCGGTATTTTAACTTGAAATCAGTATATAGTGCGGCTAACCACGCTAGCATTTAGCGCTTTAGGCACATGTAGGGCATAACAGATTTAAAATGTAAAAAAATGGATATATTTGTTACTGCCGTTTCCTCTTTCAGGACAATTGAGCCTGTAACGACATTGAGCCAAGAATGTTGTGACATTAATGTAAGCGCTTTAAGTGTCTACACACTAAGTACGAATGTGCCCAAAGCGCTGTGAGTAAGCTTATAATACTAAAGGAATGATTGCCTACAAACTTTTTCAAAATGGGTTAAATGGGTGGTGTAATAAGACGAATAAATACAGAGGGCCCATTGGACAAAGGCTCCAAGGGATATAAACTTATTAGAAATTAAAACCCGGATAGCATCGGTGTAGCTCATATTGCTTTTGGTGATAGTGATGAAACCTTCATTTCTAGCCAATCAGCGGCATTGTGTTATAGTTATTTACAAATAACGATTCAGTTTATTGATCAAAATAAACGTGTTCGTCACTGCATGGCGACCGGAGAATAAATTCAGCTGAAGTTCAGACAAATGCTTCCAATCGACATGATCGAAAGGCGTTTATAGCATTGTGCAGACTGATACACACAGTTCAGAGATAGGGAGGAATTAGTTAGCCTCTTCTGCGAGGAAGTCGTGTGCAATTTAAAATAAGAAAAATGATACAAAATTATCAAAAATGTCTTATTATTTAATTGCTATGATCATAATTAGTACATATGAAAAAGCATTCAAATGAGTGCGGCTCGGCGTTTCTTCTAATCATGCTAATAGATTTTTCCAATTTACAAAACAAGCTGATACTCTGGTACATTTTAACAAGTAAACCTACGAGCAATGTGAAACGCATTAATGCAAAAAGGCACGGTTTTGCGCCATCGGGTTTTTGTAATAACATTTTAACTGCCTCAGGTTCGGTTAAATAATCAGCAACGCAGTCAAACTAATACCAAAGGGAAGGAACTCTATGGGACAGGATGCAATGGCTCATATTATTATAAGTGAATATTTGAATCATATGAGGGCGGTGGAATCCATTCCAACTATCATGTTTACGATGCATAAGGTATTGCAGGAATATAAAGTTGCTGGTAAGGTTTTGAGAGTTACATTTTCTTCATATCATGCATGTAATAGAACGACTGTACCCAGCAAACACAAAAACGTTTTTAAAACGTTTTAAATAAGTTATATTTTGGGTTTTGGTCCCGGGTTTTGGTTTAGGTAAAAACGTTTTAATAACATTAAAATGTCAGGTTATATAAAGGTCATGAAATCGTTTTAAATCGTTTTGTATGAAAACACACTACAACAATATTTTAAAAATGTTTTCGAAATGTCATTGTAAACATTTTTGGCCAAATATTTTGTCAACACTTAAATAACATTATGTTAAAATATTTGCACCTAGCAAACACAGAAATGTTCTTAAAATGTTTTTTACAAAACGTTTTAAGAACATTTAAATGTCGGGTTATATAAAGGTCTTGAAAACATTTTTAAAACGTTATTGTAAATATTTTGGGCAAACAGTTTGTGCAAAATATTATTTCAACCCCAAAATAACATTCTGCTTAGAATGATTTGTACCAAGTTTTCAAAAATGTTTTTGGAATGTTATTAAAACGTTTTTTTTTTTTTTTTTTTAACCCGACATTTAAATGTTTTTTGTAAAACATTTGTGTTTGTTGTGCAGTAAATTTCCAACAAATGTTATTTAATGTTATGAAAACGTTTTATACCATTAATGTACCCTTTACATAACCCGACATTTACACTTTTGCGAATGATGTCGAAAACGTTTTGTGTTTGCTGGGTACTTTTGACTTTGTTAATACATGCTGTATCACAATGTTTGGTTCACATCGGTTTAGATGTGTATAAAGCCCCTTCTAAATACAACATTTGGTTCTCTTGAAATTACCACAATGTATTTTATGATCTTAGGTTTAGTTTACCAATAAGATGTGAAATAATGCAGCACTCGTTATTTGATTAATAGTTCAATTTAGTTATTTGTTGGTGTGTATCTTTCTATGAATTATGGAATTATTGATTCACAGTGTTAACACGGCCTTCCAGTTGATCACGCTTGCATAAATAATTCTCAAATCAATTCAAAACACGTCAAGTCATCTGGTTTGTTCTGTTAAGGGGGTACTACACCCATTGATTTTTTTTTTGCATTTATTTGCATTTTGTGAAGAAATAAAAAAAAAAAAAATTGGACAAAGTGGTATGCAAAATGAAGGGGCAAATCTTCTCGTTTTATTGGTGGCATCGGTATCAATGTAGCTTACATGCTTTTGAAGATAGAAGCCAAAAGGAGGTACATCACTGATGATTTAAATTCACTTCATTTTGGAAAGCTTACTATCAACGGATTTCGTTAAAATTTTGGATATGTGTTGCTAACACATTAGGGAAATAATGTTGATATGTAAAATGGGAATAAGTGAACCCTGATTTCTTTTATGACTTCATGAACTTGGTGCTCCACAACTATCAAAAAACGAACCGGTTAAAATGCTTCTATTTTCAATGTCGAGCTATATTTTGTATTTTGAACTTGCGACACTATGTCACTGAAACTTAATTAAGCCATAGGTAACAGGTTACCACAACCACACTACAGCAATGTTGAAAAAGATTGTATTTTTTGTCACCTATACCACCATATTAGGTAGTTTTCCGTAAGCTTCATTTTTGTGATTTTGGTAACTATTTTATATTTATTTGCCCAATCCATCTCAACTAGGCAATCTAAATTGTACTCACCATTTACATCCCAAGGTATTTTAGTATATCCACCTCACACATTTCCATTATATATCCAGTAACAGACAAAATATCAAAATTGATGCCTCATTATGACATGTATGATATCACAGACTATCACATGTATTCCAAATTGATGCCTGAATTTGACCTGAACCAATTGACCTATAACCTGACCTTTGATGACCTTATAGCCTTTTTTAATCTCTTTTCCTAACAACACATTATGAGAAGATACATACATGGTGTAGTATTAAATTGTCTATGTGGAAGAGATTAGGCCTATTTAATTTATTCAGTGTTATAATCAGTGAGTACATTTCTATAGATAGTATAACAAAGGATTTAATGTATTCTATTCATGTATTCTACTTGGACATGTTCAATAGAATAAATTATGGTTTGTTATGAAACACACATCTCAGTTACCAGGATACAGTAAACAAAAAAAATATATAGGGCTAAAATGATTTTCTAAAATGGTTTAAAACCACTTTGTATGTAGAGATATTTTATAAGTTCAGGACATGAGATGATGAACATATTTATATACTTCATAAATTTGCAACAAAAAAAAAGAAGATGGGTACTGATGAAAATCAGGGTATTATATCGCCTTAATATGAAAAATCCATATGTGGCTTCATTTTGTGCTTCTACAATATAATTATTTTTGACGTGCATTCTATATAGAAAATAACATAGTATGGAAAGACAAGCCACCCTTTTGAGTCGTGCAATTGTAAGAACCGGAGATGGTCTCCCTATCTTTACGAACAGTTTTAACAACTTTCACTTTCTTGATTAATGTTCTCTTTAAATAACCGCGAAATGTTTCGCAAAATAATGATATAGATTAGGTATTTAACTCCCCGTCCTTCCTTTTTATTTTATTTTTATACCTTCTACTTTCTTTGTATCTCCCCTTCTCCTTTTCTCATTCTCCTTCTCTTTGCGAGTCTTCTCTAACTGTCTTACTCTCCTTTTATCTTAAAACCCCATGAGAACTACCCGCCGATTGGCTACAAAAAAGTTTCCATAATCAATTGGACCAATCAGCAACATTGTTAGAATAATTTCACCACACAAAAAAATGGGGTGAATTATTTGCAACGCTCCCCATTCTGATTGGTGATTAAAGTAAAGATATCATGTAATTGACCAATCAGAGGCTATGTTAGATCGGCAGGTAGTGCTCAGGGGCTCAACCAACGTTATTTCCCTAGCTAGCGCTCGATCATGTCGATGAATTTGATGTACTTCAGACAGAACATGACTTACTACGATTACTTCAAGACAAACATCGTGTGAGATGCTAAGTCAACATGATGGTCTTACATCAGAAGGACATATCAAAAATTCCTCACGTCTCTTATTTGACGTTCTCTGCTCTCGAGATACGAGGGTGAATATCGAATGACCACTGAGATAAGTAAACTAAACTTTTGGCTTCTATTTGATATTAAACTCCACTAGCGTGTACCCAGCAAACACAAAACGTTTTCGACATCATTCGCAAACGGTTATAAAAGGTTGTCAGAAAACGTTTAAATGTCGGGTTATATAAAGGGTATATTAAGGGTATAAAACGTTTCCATAATATTAAAAATCATTTTTTGATAATCTACTGGTCAGCAAACAAAAATGTTTTACAGAAAACGTTTAAATGTCGGGTTATATAAAGGGTATAAAAACGTTTTAATAACATTCCAAAAACATTTTTGAAAACTTGATACAAAACATTCTAAACAGAATGTTATTTTGGGGTTGAAAAAATATTTTGAGAAAAATGTTTGCCCAAAATATTTTCAATAACGTTTTAAAAACGTTTTTATGACCTATATATAACCCGACATTTAAATGTTATTAAAACGTTTTGAAAAATACATTTTCAGAACATTTCTGTGCTTGCAGGGTGCAAATATTTTAAAATAATGTTATTTAAGTGTTGACAAAATATTTGGCAAAAAATGTTTGCAAAAATAGTTTATAATAACATTTTTGAAAACATTTTAAAAATATTGTTGTAGTGTGTTTTCATACAAAACGTTTTCATGACCTTTATATAACCCGACATTTTAATGTTATTAAAACGTTTTTATCTAAACCTAAAGCCAAAATATAACTTATTAAAAACGTTTTTAAAACGTTTTTGTGTTTGCTGGGTAACCTAAGCCAGATATCAAAATGTGCCATATGCACGAGTTACGAATTTATAGTCGTCGCCAATGATACGTAACAATACCAGATACGTGATTTGGTCATTTTAATCACCTGATTGTATAATAATAACCAATGACGTAGAAGAAAGAAATTATTTGATTGGTTGATAATTTATCCTGATAATTTATTGTTAATAGGGTAATTTCTATCAATTTAGTAGTACAATTTACATGCTGAAATTTCAGTGCCTACCAAGCATTGTAATTAGGGAATGATCAGTGTGTTGGGTAGGGATGGATAATATTGAATTTTATTGGAACCGAGTCCCCTCCCCCTAAATTACAACAGTTCCATTCTCACTGGAGGAAAAGAAAATTAAAATAGAGAGTGAAAGTAGTAGAACTGTTCATAAATGAGCAGGAAGACCATCCCCGGTTCTGACAATTGCACTGCTCTAGAGGGAGACTTGTCTTTCCCAGCTCATCATGGCATCCGTCTGTCTCGGGAGACAATGGAGTTTTGTGCCCTAAGTCACTCTGATGTTTGGCTGCATCGCCTGCTGTGGCTATGCAGTCCAATTCTTGAACGACAAATCCTCTTACATTTGCTGCAAGTGAAAACAACTTCTTGCGATGGCGGAGCTGACACTGAGCCCTGCCGTCTTCGCTCTCTTTCTAGCTGGCCATACAGCAGGTCTTTTGGGATTCTACCATCATCCATTCGGCTGACATGTCCAAGCCATCACAAGCGTCTTTCCCAGCTAAGGATGTTTATTGAATTAGAGCTAGAACTAGAACTAAACTAAAACAGTGACAAACGACAATAACGTGTAAAATTGGTTACCCGTTGTTTTTTAACACATGGATTTCAAACGATTAATCCATATAAGGTAATTTGAACAATTTGACGATTTTCTGGCTTCCATAAAATTTGTATCATCAACAGATACCTTAAGGGATCTAAAATGAGCGTTTATTGCGTTTCGACAGTATTTTTTTGGGACATGAGAGCACCTCAGACCTATCGAATTGCATTCTGAATACGAAGCATGTCTTTCTGATATCAAATAATTTTCATTTTTGAAAATCACAATATAATACAAATTTTATGACAAATTATAAAAATTTGATATTTTTCAAATTTTTGATATATAACAGTCCTCGAAGTAAATTATATAAATCTAATGATATATTCTTAAAGTGTATGTAGCAGGAGAAATGCCGACGGTCAATTGAACATTTTGACCTTTCATATTGAAGATATAGATTTTTTCCCAAAAGACCTAATTTTTTTTGGTGTTTTGGGAAAAAAATCCATATCTTCAATACGAAAGGTCAAAATTTTCAATTGATCGTCGGCATTTCATCCCACCTACATACACGTTAAGTATAAGTCATCAGATTTATAAAGTTTACTTCGAGTACTGTTAAATATCAAAAATATCAATTTTAATGATTTGCCATAAAATGTGTATTAAATTGCGAATTTCAAAAACCAAAATTATTTGATATCAGAATGACATTCTTCGTATTCAGAATGCAATTCGATATGTCTGATGTGCTCTAATGTCCCAAAATAAATACTGTCCAAACGTTCATACCCCAGCCCTTAACCCCATGAGAACTAACTGCCTATTGGTCAAAAGGAAGTTTTCATTATCAATTGGACCAACATGCTGATCAACAGATTACAGAGTGAAATTGGAATACAAGGTAAAGCTTTGCAATGGTTCAGATCCTACCTGTCTGAGAGAACCAGCAGAGTTTGCATTGATGGTACTTTTTCTGACCCTGTTGAGCTCGAATTTGGCCTACCTCAAGGTTCAATCATTGGACCCTCAGGGTTTTCTTTGTATATTTTACCAGTTGGTCGTATCATCAAATCATTCAACTTATCTTACCACTTGTATGCAGATGATGTACAGCTGTACACCAGTTTTGATCCCAAAGACCCGGTATCTATTGATGCTGCTTTAGATAATCTATCTCGTTGTATTGATGCTCTCAAGGCTTGGATGAGAACGAACATGCTGAAACTTAATGACAGCAAAACTGAGTTTTTTGTGACCACTACTCCACACCTGAAGCGCTCAATGATACCGGTTGCTTTGAGGTTGGGGACAAATCCATCTGTCCTTCAGATTCTGTGCGTAACCTAGGGGTTATATTTGACTGTCAAATGTCTAAGTCCATTCACGTCAAGACTCTTTGTTCTAACCTTACATACCAGCTTCGCAACATTTCCCGGATACGTCGGTACTTGGATTATGACACTTGTCATCTGGTCATAAGAGCCCTTGTCCTTTCCAAGATCGATTATGGCAATGGGCTGCTTCTTGGCTGTTGTAAAGCAGACATTCAAAGACTACAACGGATCCAGAATTGGGCTGCGAAGCTGATATGTAAGGCCCTCAAATATGATCATGCCACACCGTATTTAAAGCAGTTGCACTGGCTCCCTGTTGAAGAGCGCATCAATTTCAAAGTTTTAGTCACTGTGTTTAAATGCCTCACCAAGAGTGTTCCTGAGTACCTGTCTGATTGTGTTTCCCTGCACTGCCCTGCGCGTGCAGGCCTGCGTTCTGCTTCTGATACCACCCTCCTGACAGAGCACAACACAATCAAAACACTCATGTCAGCTGAACGCAGGACTTTCTCCTATGTTGCGCCTCGCACCTGGAATAGACTGCCAATTGGTGTCAGGGAATCACAATCAGTGGGTATTTTCAAGAGGGCTCTAAAGTCACACTTGTTTCCATAGATTTTGTAGCCTTCACAGGCAGTTCTCATTTATTTTTTCTTCATGTTCTTCTTTTGCTTTGTTTTTTGTTTTGAGCGCTACGTTCTAAATGTAGCAGCGCTATATAAATATTTATAATGTATGTAATGTATGTAATCTGCAATATTGTTAGAATAATTTCACCACGTAATAAAAATGGGGTGAATTATTTGCAAAGCTCCATTCTGATTGGTGATTAAAATGAAGATATCATGTAATTGACCAATCAGGGGCAATGTTATATCGGCAGGTAGTGCTCAGAAGGTTAATGCATGAAACAAAACATGTACGTCTATAGATAAGAGTAAAAGCTGGTGAAACACATCGTGTGAATATTATTCACAATTCATTTTTGAATATTTCAAATATAACATCCTCCTCAAGCATATTAAATCATGCCTTGTAACTTACTTTATAATCTATCTAGCTGCCTTTTTAGTCATACTTAGTTTAATAACTATATTTGTTGGCGGGAAATTGACTTAATGCGGATAAAAAGACGATCGTCTGCAAAATATTGACGAGTGGTTATATCACGAACCATTTCCGTTGGCAAAGAGTTGAAAACACATAATCATTATTGTTTTGATGCTTTTAACCAATTAGCTAATTCCCAATTCACAGGGGAAAACAGTTGGTTCTTCTTTATTGTTTATTTCAAAATACAAAAAAAATTAAAGAACTACTCTTTGATTTATGTTGAAATATTGATTATTTGTATTTTTTATTTACTAATTTTGAGGAAACAAATGTGTCGCCTGCATTTCAAAGACCGTCTACAAAATAATAACAAAACCCCTGTGGGAACGAGGTTGAGTTGATTGGACTACCCATCACAAAATACTACTTAGCAACATTCCAAGCTAAGAAAAAGATTACCGACGCGCCATTTCAATTACAATTTCTTATTTCTTATATTTTAATGGCTTTTTACTTACGTCGTCTGCTGATATAGCATTAATACAACACTATCAATCGTCACCGCTATCTCAGGAAGTCATTCTACACCAACATTCTTGCCGCGCATTTTACTCTTATTCTTAACACCACTTTTGTACCATTTAATCAGAACAAGTCGTGGTCATGATTTTTAGCTTAGGCACGCATTTATGGAAGAAACCGATTTCCTAACACTATACACCAAAGATCGTCTTCTTTTTCTCCACTTTTGTTGCTGTCACTCATGCAAAATTTACATAAGCGGCAATGCACCATTATACTTCAGGGTATATTCACTGTGCTTTAAATTTCTGTTAAAAGAAAGTCATGTGATAGCCGTAAGTTTTTTGGCGCGAAAGAATACCCTCTTCAGGAAATCTCTTTGGCGACGACCGGAAACTTTTTAACTGCCGCAAGTCAC
This sequence comes from Amphiura filiformis, assembly GCF_039555335.1. Lineage (NCBI taxonomy): Eukaryota > Metazoa > Echinodermata > Ophiuroidea > Amphilepidida > Amphiuridae > Amphiura > Amphiura filiformis. The sequence goes on from NC_092634.1 coordinate 59,054,326, forward strand.
GGACACACATTCTAAACATGTTTTGAAAATCTCTTCAGAAATATGCAATATATTGAATCCTGCAAAGAAGGGCGAAGAAAACATTGCCTTCAGCTGACGCTTTGGTTCGATTTAGTCAATCAAAATTTGCGCTATAAAGTGACTTGAATACATACAACATGGCAAAATTCACCTAAAATGTGAATGCCTATCCTCTAGAACCTCTAAGCCACTACTTGGTATGGGAAAACGCAATTTGATGCATTTGGGATGCAGATTTTATTCTGTTATTTTGCAAAAGACAATTTTAAATGTCAAGTCTGTTTTCTGGTGCGCGATTTAATGCGGACGTAAGGTTAAGTTTTCAGGCAACTCTTGATCTGGATAAACTAAAAGTATTCCATTGAATACAAGCCCCATCTTATGTACTATATATTGGTCTTAGTCAAAACATCTTCAAGCTCACAAGTATGCAAAGATCATGCAACCCTGGTAACCCGGAGGCTTTGCCTGTTTCTATAAATTCACTGGCATCGCGTTGACGAAACAGACAACACCGAGATGAGTCTGTTCAAGTCCTGAAGTCTAAGGCGAGCGAGGAAATAATGAGAAAATGTCTGTGCGGTGAGAAATGTGAGCTAGAAGTCGATATGTATACAAGCATCTTCTTTCATTTTCCAATCTTCACCCAATCTTATGCATGTGATATATCCCAGAGGGGTTAGGATACGAGATATGACGAGATCAGTGGGTCGGCTAAGGGTTACCACAAATTGGGGCTCTGCTGATGTCGATTTTAATCAATTTGAAACCCTACATGAAATGTATAATATAGGAATAACAATAATACAAATTCATAATTTTTAGATTACTTATTAGAATGGGACCAATTATTGCGTTAATTCAACTTCAGGATTTTCCTTAATGAGATGATAATTTGAAGTTCTGATTAATTTTCGTTGCTTGTTTAAATGTTGAGGCGATCGATTTCAACCATACATTATGTGATGACTCGAATCAAATTTGTTTGACATGACATGCATTAGGAATTGATCATTTTAACTCTGATTACACCCAATAAATACAAATCAATCAAGCTTTAACTAGAAGCTGTCATTACTCTCATTTGTAAAGGGTGCACCGTGTATAACATTAACCCCCTGAACACTACTGCTGGTCATCTAACAGCATTTCTGATTGGTTGATAACTTGAAATGCTCATTAATTGCCAATTATGACTAGGCTTTAAACTATTTATGGTCAAACTTGCATTTGCAGATGATCTTATTAATACCTTCCTTGATTGGCTCAAAATTAGACACAATATTCATTTCGGCCAATCGGCAGATAGTTCTCACGGGGTTAACGATGTAGACTCGGCGGCATTGGCGGATCATACACAGCTAATGTTCATTTTGGGAATAGGTTCAAATAAATATGAAATTGTCACAACATTAAAATTATTGATCTGCTAATTAACAATGGAACCTTAAAGGAAGTCTCCGGCAATCATAACATTTTGCCTTATATGTAAGAAAAATAATTATCAAGCACGAATCACGTGGTTTTATTTAAAATTCAATTCCATATAAGGCATAATGTTATGATTGCTGGAGACTCCCTTTAACAAATACACAAATGAATCAGGAGGAAAATTTATCATGTTTATGTTAAATAAATGTTTTTTGAATAAATGAGAGGCTTAGTATTCATATAATGTTTTGCTAGCTCTCTCTCTCAATTATTGTGAAAAGTGCAGTCATATTAAAAGGTGAGCCTTGCTAGAGTTTAAATAAGATTACGCGTATTGTATGTCGATAACTCCAAAAAATCGTGTTCAATATTCTCTACCTTTATAACGCATCGATGACTATCTGAAGTAATCAATTTTATAGACGTCCCAGTTTTGCCGACTGCGTACTAAAATGTTTTCAAGAGTTGTGTTTTTAGTCAAAATCACTTACTTATTATAGCATACTACAACTAGATTAACATTGATTTTTATGACAAGCGCAAGGATGCGTGCAATTATTTGATAATTTCTTGAATGAATAAATGAAATCAATTATCAAGATATTGATTCATTATACATGGTTGTCTAACTTCAATTAACACAAGAGAACAGAAACCAAGAATTACCCCAGATATTTCCTATAGCTTTGCAAAAGGGCAATGAAATAGCAAAGAAAGAAGACTTGAAACTTACATGTTTATGGTTAATCATCTTTACGAAAGCAATGTTTGCGAATATTTGTGATTCTGATAATGATGATCACGGCGAAATCTTCTTGCAACCTCTCAAATATGTTCACACGTGTTCGATTGCGCTTTGAGCAGTATGATTCGACTTTATTTATAAATACGTGTTGATAAATACGCACGTGTCCAGTTCTGTCACAAAGTGTCTAATAATATAAGAACACCTTTTTATTTCAATCTAAGCTCCAGTATCAATTTTTTTTTGAACTATACAGGCGAAATACCTTTATTAACTTATTTTCATCGCTCAAAATTAATGTGATATATTAATGACATATTCTCACATGTAAAGTGGCTCTAACATTACTTGAAGCATTTGAACATGAGAATTGAATGATCTCTTAATCGGATCGTTCAATTACCATATGCCACTATTCAAAATATGCTGACGTCTTATAAATGAAACAAACAACATAATAATCGTATTCATTAACTACGGTGTTTCAAATATCAGCAACTTAGTTTTACTTACAAAACCTATCCATAAGTACCATTGAAATGTTTTATGTATAGCGCGTGATGACCTCAGCCCTACTTATGATATACGGCATAGCTATAACTGAATAATATTAGTATTATTACTTATCGCGTCTTGCAATCGCGTATCAAAGTTAACATGTGTTAGCAAACTAGGAGTAATATCTTATGGTCTAGATGTTGTATTTGCACCTATCGGCAAAGATCTTAATATCGTCAGTGTCTTAGTGTAATGCGGTCCATATACGTTCAATTTTATTGGGCAATACCAAGGACCATATATATTTATACAAAATCTACCAGTGTGCACTGTACACACGATCATTGATAGTGCACACTGGTAGATTTTGTATCTATAGTACATGTATTTGATATTGGCAAATAAAATTGAACGTGTATGGGCCACTTAAGTTTTCTTGGTTTTAGGCGCTATATAAATTTCATAGATTGATTGATGCCGGCAAGTAGGGGTGCGTGATCGCGCGCGGGCGCACATATGTATAACAATGGCAAAGGAATAAAACAGTTATGGCACAACAATATAATACCAGGTACATGAACACGAGGTCTTTTAAAAAATGTTTTTTTGATTACAATTCAAATGTACCATTACTTCCGTCTATCAAACGGTAGGGATAATAATAATACAGGATATCATATGACATGGATCTATAGGTAGATTGGCCTTTCTTTTAGTACGGAATACCTTCCTGGCCTATTGGAGAGAGATGTCTGTAACAGATAAATGCGTCTGAGAGCGGTCATTCTGATGTCATTACCACTTGACCATTCTTGTTTTCTATTTTCGGCTTTGATCAAATAGAAAAACATCCGTCCTCACCCCCGCATACTAACACAAAACGTAGCAAACATACAATGAAGGCCTTTCCTGTTTTATCAGGAAATAAAGATATGATGAGTGAAAGAGCGTGAGAGACTGAGGCAGAGAAAGAGAGAGTTGGCCGCTTCTAACTCATCGTAATCTTGGCGAAAATCCATTTTTAAAATGTCTTGGTACTAACGAGCGACTGACACAAACACAGCACGTGGGCATTTACGTACAGAGAGACAACACACCTACACATCGAACTAAACTTCATGTCATGGGCCTTTTGACTGTAATACGGCATCATGGAACCGATTGCTATTCGAAGTATATATTACTTAACGCATTGTTCCTTTGATGCTGATTTGATTTGCCGACAGGCTATTCATAAAAGTGGTGCCATTGTTTCGAACAAAGGGGTTCCGTCATTAAATTGATCAGTGACCCGGTAGCATATTAACGCCTTACATAACAGGCGAAAATCAATAAGTGATCACAAAAAGGTCATGCGTAAGCGCACCACTTGAGAGAAGTGGTACTATTGTTCTCACGTATCACCCCAAAGGTGTGTTTGTGCGGGGCAGAAGTCTATAAAGGAGGCTTTGTGTACACTTCTTTATCACTGTTTATCACCCAATCAGGTCAAAATTTTCAAATGATGGACGGCTTTTCATCCCAGCTACATACAATTTCAGTACATATCATTAGATTTATAAAGTTTTCTTCGGGGACTGTTAGATATCAAAAATATCAACATTTTTTAATAATTTGCCATAAAATGCATCGCGAATTTTAAAAAAAGTAAAAAAATTTTGATATCAGAAGTCATAGTCCTCGTATTCAAAATGAAATTGGGCGTGTCTGATGTGCTCTCCGGTCCCACAAAAAATACTGCGCAAATGCTGCCACCTGATTCCTTAAGCAGCAGATTGTACTAAGAATCGAGTAAAAGAAAGCTGAATTTGTACTACTCGATCGCCTTTGCAGAAAACATGGAAAAACGAATCACACGCACGCTCAATGTGCACGAACACTAAGCATGCCTGCAATTTGCTTTTCTGCAAAAGCGATCAACTTCAAGTGGTACTACACCCCTGATAAATTTGTGACTAATTTTGCATTTTTCTCAAAAAAAACTACACACTGGGAACAAAATTCACGTATATTATAAGGGCAAGGAATCCAATTACTTCACTGAAATTTCGGTGATTCAAAACAAGTGGCTCATTATATAATGTTAAGAAATGAAGTGTATTCTTCCTCGGTACCTCTTTTCGTATCATAAATAACATACCGCTTATCTTAAGTCACTGAAATTCCAGTATAGTAACTGGATTCCTTGTCCCTATAATATACATAATTTTTGTTACCAGTGTGTTATTATTTTGTGAGAAAAATGCAAAAATAGTCACAAATTTTATCAAGGGGTGTAGTACCACCTTAAAACTACGTGAAATGGACTGATTGTTTTCCTACTTGTCAGAATAAGCACAAAGGCATTCAAAACTTCTGCGGCACACTCAGTTTGATATTCCCACATTTGAGAGACAAAATAGATCAAGTCTTTTTAAAACAGAGAAAAAGCGGTGAATTAATAAGGCCAGGAATTGACTTGCTTGTAACCTAGTATTGTTTTTACAACAGAATAGTACACCAATAACTTGGAAGTGAAAACAACATCGAGTAGGAGCGTCACATCAATGTAAGTTGATTTCAATTCATTAAGGGATTGTTGTAGAAACAACAAGATGCAATCAAAATGATGTCAATTGTCTGTAACCTATTTATAAAGCAACCTGACCCTTTTTGTATTACACATTCCGGTAAATCTATTAAGTAAAACGAGTTCTCCCTTTGGTTTAAACTTTTCTTTATTGGTATCTATTACTATACTGTCGAAGAAATAGGTCTTAACCCACATTCTGAATTGAGGTATTTAATGACAGCAATTTCAATTATAGCAATGACATGGTATGTGTTTCTATATACATAAACGTTGAACATGTGATGAAGCTCATATATTGGGCTATTCCAGATAATAAAAGGCCACCTCCTATAGAGGGCAAACTTTGTTTTGAAAAAAAGTCTGGAATTCTAAATTCGTTTTGGAAAAGTATCAGGAATTCCAGACCCAACCTCTGCAAAATTTATGGAATTCCTGGCACATGCCACCAGAACCCGTATAGAGGGCAAACATCTTTTTTTACAGAAATTTTTTTTACAGAAATTATGAGTAAACAACTCTGGAATTGATGCGTTGGAGGAAAAAGTCTGGAATTCCGACGCCCTCTATAGGTCTGGAATATATGACTGTGAAGGAGTTTTTTGGGGGAAAGTACATACAAAAAGAGTATGGAATTCCAGTGCCCTCTATAGGGGGTGGTTGATTATTTTTTGGAACAGCCATTTACATAATGGTATCCTCGAGGCTTCATACATATATAAAACCGGACACAAGAATGTGTTAATATCTTCCAAAACTATTTTGTTTCAAATCCCGCCTATAATAGTTTTTATTCCTGGTCCTGATGAAAAGAACAAAGCAGTTGACAAATAGTTGATTTAGAAATGGATTCTAACGAAATGTTTCTTCGTAGAAAAAAAAAAGATACAGTAAAAAACCTTCCACATCTGTAGTTACTCATGACGGATAACAAAACTGAGTGTTTCTTCTTTTTGTTTTATGTTTGATTTGTTTTTTTATTTCATTAACACTTTGAACCCCAACTAAAGGTGACTTATGAGCAGTCCCGGAACAACGCCAAATAAGGAAGTAAAACCTTTGGCCTTGACTGTACACCAGTATGTGGAGATCTCACATGGAAAACTGCACACATCAAGAAATCACATTTCTAACACAATTGCAACATCAAAATAAATAAGATCTATTATTAGGGTTAGCTAACCTCTTGGATTGGGATATTAGCTTTATAAGTGTGACTGTATCCATTTGAAATTAAACCAACCAGAAACGTATACCTCCCGTAGTAAAGGATAGGGCGCATGTACATGATATATGTGCAGAACGTGTGGATTTCCTGGTCTTGGATGGTATTATCATGCAACATGAGTATTGCATAAGAATTTTATTATCATGCAGTGCTCATGTTACATATTTGGCACTCTTTGGACTGATGAGTGGTTTTTAATAAAAGTGTTTTGGTAATCATGTCGGTATTTTAACTTGAAATCAGTTTATAGTGCGGCTAACCACGCTAGCATTTAGCGCTTTAGGCACATGTAGGGCATAACAGATTTAAAATGTAAAAAAATGTATATATTTGTTACTGCCGTTTCCTCTTTCAGGACAATTGAGCCTGTAACGACATTGAGCCAAGAATGTTGTGACATTAATGTAAGCGCTTTAAGTGTCTACACACTAAGTACGAATGTGCCCAAAGCGCTGTGAGTAAGCTTATAATACTAAAGGAATGATTGCCTACAAACTTTTTCAAAATGGGTTAAATGGGTGGTGTAATAAGACGAATAAATACAGAGGGCCCATTGGACAAAGGCTCCAAGGGATATAAACTTATTAGAAATTAAAACCCGGATATCATCGGTGTAGCTCATATTGCTTTTGGTGATAGTGATGAAACCTTCATTTCTAGCCAATCAGCGGCATTGTGTTATAGTTATTTACAAATAACGATTCAGTTTATTGATCAAAATAAACGTGTTCGTCACTGCATGGCGACCGGAGAATAAATTCAGCTGAAGTTCAGACAAATGCTTCCAATCGACATGATCGAAAGGCGTTTATATGATTGTGTAGACTGAGACACACAGTTCAGAGATAGTTAGCCTCTTCTGCGAGGAAGTCGTGTGCAATTTAAAATAAGAAAAAGGTTACAAAATTATCAGCAATTTCTTATTATTTTAATGCTATGATCATAATTAGTACATATGAAAAAGCATTCAAATGAGTGCGGCTCAGCGTGTCTTCTAATCATGCTAATAGATTTTTCCAATTTACAAAACAAGCTGATACTCTGGTAATTTTTAAAGAGTAAAGCTACGAGCAACGTGAAACGCATTAATGCAAAAAGGCACAGTTTTGCGCCATCGGGTTTTTGTAATAACATTTTAACTGCCTCAGGTTCGGTTAAATAATCAGCAACGCAGTCAAACTAATACCAAAGGGAAGGAACTCTACGGGACAGGATGCACTGGCTCATATTATTATAAGTGAATATTTGAATCATATGAGGGCGGTGGAATTCATTCCAACTATCATGTTTACGATGCATAAAGTATTGCAGGAATATAAAGTTGCTGGTAAGGTTTTGAGAGTTGAAGAGATGTCAGCTATGTTTTCTTCATAATGGAACAACTTGACTTTGTTAACCCCCTGGACATTACTGGTCATCTAACAGTATTTCTGATTGGTTGATAACTTGAAATGCTCATTTCAACTGCCAATTAGGACTAGGCTTTAAACTATTTATGGTCAAAATGCATTTTACAGATGATCTTATTAACACCCTCCTTGATTGGTTAAAAATTGAACACAATATTCATTTTGGCCAATCGGCAGGTAGTTCTCATCGGGTTAATACATGCAGTATCAAAATGATTAGTACACATCAGTTTAGATGTTTATAAAGTCCCTTCTAAATACAACATTTGATTCTCTTGAAATTACCACAATGTATAGATTTATATTCTGTTATGAATAGTATTAGTGTACAATTTTAGTGGATCTTATGATGTAGGTTGATGTAGCAGTCTTGTCCATAATCAGTGGAAACTGACGAGTAGCAATCATTTGATATACAGCCTACCTGAAATGTGAACGTTTATAATATATCCATTAAATGTTGTGTCACATGAGATTTTACCCTGTCCCGTTGGTTCCATGTCAATGTGCTACCTTGGCTAGATGACACGTTATGTTCATGATTTGTTACAAATGAAAATTCGTGATTGTATGTTTTTCAGATAACAATTTCACAAGTCTTCTTCTTCTTCTTTTTCTTCTTCTTTATCTTCTTCTTCTTCACACAAACCATCTGTTTACGGATTAGTATGCAGTGTTATTTGCTATTCATGTTATGAATGTTAGGAAATACGAGTGTGTATATCTATACCCGAGGGGGCACATCAAAAATTTTTGGTGGGTATGCTCCCCCGGAATTTTGAGGTGGTGGGTCTTTGGGAGCTGACGGCGTACCGGTAAAAGGGGTCTTTCGGAGCTGCGAACCGGGCTGTGAACAAGTAAATTGGGGTCTTTTGGAGCTGCGAAAAGTCAAAATCAAGGGTCTTTCTTGGCTTTTTGGTTGAAAATCGCCTGAAAAAACAAGAAATATGAGGAATGAGCAATTTTTGGGGCTTTTAGAGCTGAAATTATCAAAATCAAGGGTCTTTCGGAGCTTTATTTTGGTCAAAAATAGGGGGTCTTTCGGAGCTGCGAAACCCAAAAAGGGGGGTCTTTCCGGGGGAGCATACCCGTATGGTCATTTGTGTTGAGTGCCCCCCCCCCGGGTATCTATAACAAGTAGATCTATCATTCATTTTTATTTCATCCAAATAACAAACACAAGATATAGTGGATTTTATTCTCCCGATATGCAGTTTTCTCATTCCAACTTTTTTTATTTCCGTATTTGAGAAACTAAACACTGTTTCACTCGTTTAATATAAAATCCTCCTTTTCCAAGTATTTATAAGTTCTACAAAGGTGGTGTGGTTTCAGCCCTGTTTACATCATTACTCAAGAACTACAGGACCTACAAACTGTGATATTTAAATCCTTCTACACGCTCGCTATGAAATGATCAGATCAATGCAATTCTTGCCAAAGCTCACTATCATTTGCAGGATGCTGTGAACGGCAAAATTGAAAATAGGTATTAACCTTAACGATGATCCCGGTCGATGATATCACCTTTTTGCACGACAGAGTACACGTCTGGTGAATGTAACGGGGTAAACAAATAATCTCAGATATAGATGCTTCAAACAACAATTCCAAGCTTTTTTTGAGGAATTTATTATTTTTCTCTTGCTTTTTCTATTTCATTTCACGATGCATATGTTTCAGATGTCTGTCGCTATCCAGGTGTGTATCCAGGTGTGTATGAGGGTTTAGTTTACCAATAAGATGTGAAATAATTCGGCACTCGTTATTTGATTAATAGTTCAATTTATTTGTTTGTTGGTGTGTATCTTTCTATGAATTATGGAATTATTGATTCACAGTGTTAACACGGCCTTCTAGTTGACCACGGTTGCATAAATAATTCTTAAATCAATTCAAAACACGTCAAGTCATCCGGTTTGTTCTGTTAATATGCAAAATCCATAAGTGGCTTCGGTGCTTCTACAATATAATTATTTTGACTTGTACTGTATTTCATACAAAAAATAACGTAGTCTTGCTACCAAACGGTGCACCACACAAGTCGCTTTCCTTGTTGTCGTTTGTCACTGTTTTAGTTTAGTTCTAGTTCTAGCTCTAGTTCAATCAACACCTCTAGTGGGGAAAGACAAGTCTCTCTCTAGAGCAGTGCAATTGTCAGAACCGGAGATGGTTTCCCTATCTTTATAAACAGTTCTATTTCGTTCACTTTCTTGGTTAATTTTCTCTTTAATTAAATAACCACGTAAAGTTTCACAAAATAATTAGATTAAGTATTTGACTCATTCATTTTTATTTTTATATATCCTACTTCCTTCGCATTTCCCTCCTCTCCTTTTCTCCCTCTCCCTCTCTCATCTCATTCTTTTTCTCATTCTCCATCTCTTTCAGAGTCTTCTCTAACTATCTAAGCCTCTTTAATCTTACAAAAAAAACATGAGAACTATATACCTGCCCATTGGCTAAAAAGAAGTTTCCATAATCAATTGGACCAATCAGCAACATTGTTAGATTAATTTCACCACACAAAAAAAATAGGGGTGAATTATTTGCAAAGCTCCATTCTGATTGGTGATTTAAGTAAAGCTATCATGCATTTAACCAATCAGAGGCGATGTTAGATCGGCAGGTAGTGCACATGGAGTCAACCAACGTTATTTCTCTAACTAGCGCTCGATCATGTCGATGAATTTGATGTACTAAAGAACATGACTTTTACCACGATTACTTCAAGACAAACATCGTTTGAGATGCTAAGTCAACATGATGGCCTTACATCAGAAGGACATATCAAAAAATCCTCACGTCTCTTATTTCACGTTCTCTGCTCTCGAGATACGAGGGTGAATATCAAATGACCACTGAGATAAGTAAACTAAACTTTGGCTTCTATTTGATATTGAACTCCACAAGCGTGTAACCTAAGCCAGATATCAAAATGTGCCATATGCACGAGATAGGAATTTATAGTCGTCGCCAATGATACGTAACAATACCAGATACGTGATTTGGTCATTTTAATCACCTGATTGTGTAATAATAACCAATGACGTAGAAGAAAGAAATTATTTGATTGGTTGATAATTTATCCTGATAATTTATTGTTAATAAGGTAATTTCTATCAATTTAGTAGTACAATTTACATGCTGAAATTTCAGTGCCTACCAAGCATTGTAATTAGGGAATGATCAGTGTGTTGGGTAGGGATGGATAATATTGAATTTTATTGGAATCGTGTCCCCTCCCCCTAAATTACACCAGTTCCATTCTCACCTGAAGAAAAAGTAGTAGAACTGTTCATAAATGAGCAAGAAGACCATCCCCGGTTCTGACAATTGCACTGCTCTAGACATCTGGAGGGAGACTTGTCTTTCCTAGCTAAGGATGTTTATTGAATTAGAGCTAGAACTAGAACTAAACTAAAACAGTGGCAACGACAATAACGTGTAAAATTGGTTACCCGTTGTTTTTTAACACAAGGATTTCAAACGATTAATCCATATAAGGTAATTTGAACAATTTGACGATTTTCTGGCTTCCATTAAATTTGTATCAGCAACAGATACCTTAACCCCATGAGAACTAACTGCCTATTGGTCAAAAGGAAGTTTTCATTATCAATTGGACCAATCTGCAATATTGTTAGAATAATTTCACCACGCAATAAAAATGGGGTGAATTATTTGCAAAGCTCCTTTCTGATTGGTGATTAAAATGAAGATATCATGTAATCGACCAATCAGGGGCAATGTTATATCGGCAGGTAGTGCTCAGGAGGTTAATGCATGAAACAAAACATGTACGTCTATAGATAAGAGTAAAAGCTGGTGAAACACATCGTGTGAATATTATTCACAATTCATTTTTGAATATTTGAAATATAACATCCTCCTCAAGCATATTAAATCATGCCTTGTAACTTACTTTATAATCTATCTAGCTGCCTTTTTAGTCATACTTAGTTTAATAACTATATTTGTTGGCGGGAAATTAACTTAATGCGGATAAAAAGACGATCGTCTGCAAAATATTGACGAGTGGTTATATCACGAACCATTTCCGTTGGCAAAGAGTTGAAAACACATAATCATTATTGTTTTGATGCTTTTAATCAATTAGATAATTCCCAATTCACAGGGGAAAACAGTTGGTTCTTCTTTATTGTTTATTTCAAAATACAAAGAAAAATTAAAGAACTACTCTTTGATTTATGTTGAAATATTGATTATTTGTATTTTTTATTTACTAATTTTGAGGAAACAAACGTGTCGTCTGCATTTCAAAGACCGTCTACAAAATAATAACAAAACCCCTGTGGGAACGAGGTTGAGTTGATTGGACTACCCATCACAAAATACTACTTAGCAACATTCCAAGCTAAGAAAAAGATTACCGACGCGCCATTTCAATTACAATTTCTTATTTCTTATATTTTAATGGCTTTTTACTTACGTCGTCTGCTGATATAGTATTAATACAACACAATCAATCGTCACCGCTATCTCAGTAAGTCATTCTACACCAACATTCTTGCCGCGCATTTTACTCTTATTCTTAACACCACTTCTGTACCATTTAATCAGAACAAGTCGTGGTCATGATTTTTAGCTTAGGCACGCATTTATGGAAGAAACCGATTTCCTAACACTATACACCAAAGATCGTCTTCTTTTTCTCCACTTTTGTTGCTGTCACTCATGCAAATTTTACATAAGCGGCAATGCACCATTATACTTCAGGGTATATTCACTGTACTTTAAATTTCTGTTAAAAGAAAGTCATGTGATAGCCGTAAGTTTTTTGGCGCGAAAGAATACCCTCTTCAGGAAATCTCTTTGGCGACGACCGGAAATTTTTTAACTGCCGCAAGTCACGGACACACATTCTAAACATGTTTTGAAAATCTCTTAAGAAATATGCAATATATTGAATCCTGCAAAGAAGGGCGAAGAAAACATTGCCTTCAGCTGACGCTTTGGTTCGATTTAGTCAATCAAAATGTGCGCTATAAAGTGACTTGAATACATACATGGCGAAATTCACCTATAATGTGAACCTATCTCTAGAACCTCTGAGCCACTACTTGGTATGGGAAAACGCAATTTGATGCATTTGGGATGGAGATTTTATTCTGTTATTTTGTAAAAGACTATGTTAAATGTCAAGTCTGTTGTCTGGTGCGCGATTTAATGCGGATGTAAGGTTAACTTTTCAGGCAACTCTTGATCTGGATAAACTAAGAGTATTCCATTGAATATAAGCCCCATCTTATGTACTATATATTGGTCTTAGTCAAAACATCTTCAAGCTCACAAGTATGCAAAGATCATGCAACCCTGGTAACCCGGAGGCTTTGCCTGTTTCTATAAATTCACTGACATCGCGTTGACGAAACAGACGACACCGCGATGAGTCTGTTCAAGTCCTGAAGTCTAAGGCGAGCGAGGAAATAATGAGAAAATGTCTGTGCGGTGGGAAATGTGAGCTAGAAGTCGATATGTAATACAAGCATCTTCTTTCATTTTCCAATCTTCACCCAATCTTATGCGAGTGATATATCCCAGAGGGGTTAGGATACTAGATATGACGAGATCAGTGGGTCGGCTAAGGGTTACCACAAATTGGGGCTCTACTGATGTCGATTTTAATCAATTTCAAACCCTACATGAGATGTATAATATAGGAATAACAATAATACAAATTTATAATTTTTAGAAATACTTATTAGAATGGGACCAATTATTGCGTTAATTCAACTTTTTCTTAATGATATGATAATTTGAAGCTCTGATTAATTTTCGTTACTTGTTTAAATGTTGAGGCGATCGATTTCAACCATACATTATGTGATGACTCGAATCAAATTTGTTTGACATGACATGCATTAGGAATTGATTTTCTATTCTGATTTCACCCAATAAATACAAATCAATCAAGCTTTATCTAGAAGCTGCCTTTACTCTCATTTTTTAAAGGGTGCACCGTGTATAACATTAACCTTCTGGACACTACTGGTCATCTAACAGCATTTTGTATTGGTTGATAACTTGAAATGCTCATTTTGTGAATAGATTCAAATAAATATGGAATTTTCACAATATTAATTTTATTCATCTGCCAAATAACAATCGAACCTTAACGGAAGTCTCCGGCAATCATTTTTCTTATATGTAAGAAAAACAATTAACAAGCACGAATCACGTGGTTTTATTTAAAATTCAATTCCATATAAGGCATAATGTTATGATTGCTGGAGATTCCCTTTAACAAATACACGAATGAATCAGGCGAAACATTTGTCATGTTTATGTTAAATAAATGTTTTTTAAATAAATGAGAGGCTAAGTATTCATATGTTTTGCTAGCTCGCTCTCTCAATTATTGTGAAAAGTGCATTCATATTCAAAGGTGAGTTTAAATAAGATTACGCGTATTGTATGCCGATAACACCAAAAAATCATGTTCAATATTCTCTACCTTTATAATGCATCGATGACTATCTGAAGTAATCAATTTTATAGACGTCCCAGTTTTGCCGACTGCGTACTAAAATGTTTTCAAGAGTTGTGTTTTGAGTCAAAATCACTTACTTATTATAGCATACTACAACTAGATTAACATTGATTTTTATGACAAGCGCAAGGATGCGTGCAATTATTTGATAATTTCTTGAATTAATAAATGAAATCAATTGTCAAGATATTGATTAATTATACATGGTTGTCTAACTTCAATTTACACAACAGAACAGAAAACAAGAATTGCTCCAGATATTTCCTATAGCTTTGCAAAGGGACAATGAAATAGCAAGGAAAGAAGACTTGAAACTTACATGTTTATGGTTAATCATCTTTACGAAAGCAATGTTTGCGAATATTTGTGATTCTGATAATGATGATCACGGCGAAGGCTTCTTGGAACCTCTCTTCAGATATGTTCACACGTGTTCAATTGCGTTTTTTAGCAGTATGCTTCGACTATATTTATAAATACGTATTGATAAATACGCACGTGACCATCTCCGAGCTGCCATAACAGCTTGTAGACAGTAAGTCTCGAAGTAACTTTCTACACAGCGGGTGGTCTTCCTGTACATTTGAATGCAAAGGCGGTCAACAACACGAGACTGTGCCGTAAAATTGCCCATTTTGTTCCACTTTGTGATTATTTTTAAACGTTTCCATCGATAAATATTTTTCCGTCTGCAAATATATACTTTCAAAATGTTATTTTGGATAACATATTACAAATTCGTAATCCCTCCTGTGTAATAATTTTGCTATGCAATTAGTACTTAAATTTGACGATATTTATCGAAAGAGTTCCTATCCATTTCAATGGCATGAAGATTTGGTCACGCTTGCTGATCTAGGTATGTCATGCCCATGAGTCACATGCGTAATTATAAATACGTATTTAATAGTTCGAGGTAGCTGTTCAGATGCCACACATTTGACGTTATAGTCCGTATACTTTCAGTAAAGTGAAATCAAATTTTGAGATTTTCATAAAACTGTTAATTTTTGCAGGAATCTGTTATGCTAGTTGAATTCCTTGCATCATTCCCTTTCTGAAAATGTATACGTATATACACTTCTCATCATTACATTTTAGAATTACATTCTTTTTCATGTCTTGCCTGAAAGATGGAAAATGAAGACGTGAGAGCCATTTTGGAGATGTCATTCCTCAGATCTTTGTATTTGATGTACGACTTGGCTACATGCAGGAGGCGGTTAAGACGAGTCTTGTTCGATTTAGTAACAAGACCTCTTGAACCAACCTCGAAAGGAATGTAACTGCAGTTGTAGCCAGTGTCAGTAATGTCGCCTACCAGGGAAGCATATCTGTCAACCTTAAGTTTGTGGGACTTGTCAATGTTCGTTTCAAAAAGCACGGTGAGTTCTAACAGGATGATTTTTTTTCTCCTCTAGAAACGTTAAAACAATATCGGGTTTTTGAACTGTGGGTATGACGCCCCCCTGCAGTAAGGTACCCTTCAATGTCCGCCGTGATGAGAACACGTTTATTGAGAACACGTTGGCTGTTCTCTAGAGCGGAAATTATGATGCGGGTGATGTTGTTATGACGCCAGAGGTACCGATCAAGCATATGATTGCATTTGTTCAAGATGTGAAGAAGGGCACCCTTACATGCACAGAGGGGGCAGTTCCCGTTCAGTCGTTTCCCCCGTTTATAGAGATTTGTGAAGGTGGGAAGGCTGTCAATGGCAGCATTGATTGCAAATTTTAGCACGCTCTCCGGAAGACTATACATAATAGATTTCCAAGTAAGATTTGTATTACATTCGTTTAAAAGTTTGGCTGTATCCCATTGTGTCACAAGTGGTTCCACAACCGACTTCTAGTAAATACTGGTGTCCTCGTCCAGAGTACTTTTGATCTTGGGTTTTGACCTATAACATGATATAACATGACAGGAGATACATGTATGGACAATGACCTTTTGATTACAAGCCAGCCTGGTGTTTTTTTATTAACATTTGTCATTCAGGCATGGGTGTGGTCAAAATTTATTTTGAGTTAACGATTCTTTTAGCGAGGAGTTCTTTGACGCGACAAAAATGACATAGACCTTTTGGTAGACAAAATGGCAACTTGTAACGCTAATTGGCACTTTGTGTCAAATTTTGTTCAAACTTGACTCGCATATTCCGATGTTATGAAAACGTCAATTAACTCATCCAAAAGACCACAAATTTTGACACATGAATTGTACCTAACATACCGTATTATACTGTCTTTGTGGGAAAATTGGTAAAATGTCGATGTTACATCAGTATTTTGACATTTCGAGTGCATCTCAACTTTTCTATACTTCATACGTCTTCCAATTCTCATACTTTTGGCCGTCATGGGAACCAGACATTCTAAGCTGAAAGCCCCTCAATACTCGCAAATACTACTGCGAAGCTATCAGTGAACAAGCCGAGCGATAGATGAAGATATTACGTCTGATAATTGAAATTCTTCCGATAGTGCGCATCATATAAAAATGAAAGCCTTGGGCTTGTTGAATTTGTAGGTTCAAATGCAATCTAATATATTTATCTTTATCATCTAGATCAAACCCGGAGCGTTAGTTGACATTTGTTCACTTCACGTCCTTTATGACATATGACGTATTTCTTTTAAGTAATTGACCATTTCAATTTCTAAAACCTTATGCGCATGTCATATGTTATGCTGGTTTCATACGCTCTGCCGCTTGCAATTGCACTTTTCTGTAATCGGAGCGTCACTGAGCGGTAGCGGCATGACTCTGAAAGCCATGTTGCCGCTCAACACCGCTCTGTGCTCATTGTCCATTTATCCTGTTCTCATACGTCACAGCGGCAACGCTCCCGTGTTGACTTTCAACTCCTAGAGATCTGCCGCTTTGGACAAAGCGATCGAGTGATCGATGTAGCGGTTTTCTGGTACGACTGCGCAGTGAATCAAAATCGTTGTCAGAGCGCAAAGCGGCAAGCGGCAGGGTTCCCATAGCTTCAAGCGGGAGGTAATTTGCTATATTAAACAGTCCGTCAGCATTACCTAAATATATTTCTGCTCTTTAACCCCCTGAGCACTGCACTACCTGCCGATCTAAGATTGCCTCTTATTGGTCACTTACCATGATTACATGATATCTTTACTTAAATCACCAATCAAAATGGAGCTTTGCAAATAATTCACCCCATTTTTGGATGTGTTTTTTTTGTTTTGTTTTTTATTTTGCGCGGAGTAGTGAAATTATTCTAACAATGTTGCTGATTGGTCCAATTGATAATGGAAACTTCTTTTTAGCCAATCGGCAGGTAGTTCTCATGAGGTTAAATGTTAGGATTAACCTTTAATTGTCACAAAACACGAACTCTGCTTCGTCCACCTGTGGAATGACGGACAACCAAAAATGATATAATTTTGGGAGTATCTTCCAGCCCGTTTTTACGAATTAAGCATAACTAAAATATTATTTTCTCTGTAAAACATTTAAGTACAATATTACGTGAATACACAGTTAATGTTTGTTCTTTAACAAGAACCTGTCCGCGAGGTCACTGCACATTTTCATCTGCACTTTCACAGGTTATGAACTGCTGTTAGATAACACTTACAAGAATGTAAAACGTTTTGTTTTTACCTTTTTCAGGCAATTATTCAACAAATTGTGAAGGGTGTCGCTGCTTGTCTTCACGGACCATTACCATTTCCTACGAATGTCCACAAATCAATGCACTTTTTGAATCTAAACACAAAAATGTTAAAGTAAAACACAGCTTTAAACATATTTCACATTGTTTTTCTTTGACTCGGCTTTTAACTCTTCGCTTGTTAAGCCGTGTGGAGAGTCAGTAAACACTCCAAGATACCGTCAGAGTATTAATAAAAGCGCAAAGGACTTTTTTCTTATTTCTTTTTTCTCTTTCCAACTTTTTTTATTTCAGTATTTGAGCAACTAAACACTATTTCATTCGTTTTATATAAAATCCTCAAAAAAAGTATGGGAACTTTTCAAGCATCTATATATTTGATTATTTGTGGCTTATTCATTTCCCTCTACGATGATATCACAATCACCTTTTTCACGTCAGAATAAAATGTCTTGTGAATGAAATGGGGTCGCAAACGAATAATGTCAGATATACAGCCTGTCTCAATAAAGAAGTTGTGCAAGTGAAAAGCGCCCTCTTTGGCAACCAGAAAATACCGTGTGACATGATGCTTACATAAACGTCAATGGCGTAGTCTTAGCTCTCAAATGCCGTTTGTTCTGTTCAATTTGCTTGTTTTAATCTCGAGATATGTTTAGTTAACTACAAAAGGGTAAAAGCACAATTGTGCCACTTTTACTATTTATTTATTTATTTATTATTTATTTATTTATTATGCTTCATCACTGGCTCATATACAATTACAAAGATAAATATATTATATAAATATTGCACATACTAATAATCAAGACAAAGTAAAGAATAAAATGCCAGCGAAAAGAATGGGACAAACAGGTGCAAAATCACCTCTAGGACCATCCCACCTTTCGATTTTTGAAAACAAATTATTGGGAAAAAAACCATCACAGCCCCATCCCAAATTAAATAAGCCTGCAATTCGAGCATCTGCAGTAAGAGCTCCAAGAGCATGTTTTCAAAGAACAAAAATTTTGAGTAAAATGAGAATTCAAAAATTCAACCACCCCGGATTTGAAGGAAGAAAAGGAACAAGATTAAAATAAAAAGTCATGTGCGCTTCGGTTTTGCAACGTTGAATTTTGAGTTTAAATGGATCGGAAGATAATCTAGTGGTGGGATGGTCCTTCCCATTCCCTTGGCTGAATTTAACATAATTATTGACATTAATATCATAGTGACCCTCCCTACAAAAAAAAAAAAACAAGAGATCACCTTTGTCTCTCCTGAGAGTAAGGGAAGTAAGTCCAAATTGGTAAGCCTCTCCTTATAATCCTGATCAGGATAATGTAAAATGAATTTGGTAGCTCGTCTTTGGACTCTTCCAACATTTGGATGTTATGTTTGGATGTACCGCTCCAAAGACAACTACCATACTCAAGATCACTCCTGATCAGGGAACTATAAAGAGTTCTGGTAACTTTTACTAGGGAAGAGGGCTGTACATGTAAATCAATGATAGCATCAAGTTGATCAAGAGTTCCTTCGTGAAATCAAAAGAATGCATCAATTACACAGCAATAAAAATAGTTTTTACTGTTTTTAATGTTCTATTATGATACAGGTATTATATGAATCTCTTTTTCCACTTAAAACAGATTAAAAGATAAATAGATATTTCACATTCTGCTGTAGAATTAAATACATGTGCATGTCAATGATTTTATCATGGTAAATACTGTTTTCTTTGTCACTCAAGACATGTTTTAAAAAAGACAAACATATATTGCACACTTATAATGTACTCGTATTACTTGTTGAGAGAGAACTTAAACAAAATAATGCACGCGCGTAGATGTTGATGCGGCTACGAAGTGTGGAGTGCATTAGACGCATCAACATCAGCTATCATTGATTTTCATGTACAGCTCTCTTCCCTAGTAAAAGTGACACAATTGTGATTTTACCCTTTCGTTGTTAACTAAACATATCTCAAGATTAAAACAAGCAACCTGAGCAGAACAAACAGCATTTGAGAGCTAAGACTGCGCCCTTGATATTGATGTAAGCATCATGTCACAACGGTATTCTCTAATTGCCATAGAGGGCGCTTTTTACTTGCACAATGTTTTGAGACAGGATGTAGATGCTTGAAAAAAGCGTCTTCTGTTTTTGGAGGAATTTATTCTTCTTGTCTTGCTTTTTCTCCTTTATTTATCAATTTTCATTTCACGATGTGATATGTTTCAGATGTCTGTTGCTATCCAGGTCCGCTTAATAACATTTATATTCGTATATATGCAGGTTTAGTTTACCAATAAGATGTGAAATAATGCATCACTCGTTATTTGATTAATAGTTCAATTTATTTGTTTTTTGCTGTGTATCTTTATGTGAATTATGAAATTATTGATTCACAGCGTTAACACGACCTTCCAGTTAACCACGGTTGCATAAATAATTCTTAAATCAATTCAAATCACGTCAAGTCATCCGGTTTGTTCTGTTAATATGCAAAATACATATGTGGCTTCATTTTGTGCTTCTACAATATAATTATTCTGACTTGTAGTGAATTCCATACAGAAAATAACGTAGTCTTGCTACCAAACGGTGCAACACACAAGTCGTTTTTCTTTGTTGTCGTTTGTCACTGTTTTAGTTTAGTTCTAGCTCTAGCTCTAGTTCAGTTGATAGAATAATTTCACTACGCAAAAGAAATGGGGTGAATTATTTGCAAAGCTCCATTCTCATTGGTGATTAAAGTAAAGATATCTTGTAATTAACTAATCAGAGGCAGTGTAAGATCGGCAGGTAGTGCTCAGGGGTCAACCAACGTTATTTCTCTAGCTAGCGCTCGATCATGTCGATGAATTTGATGTACTTAAGACAGAACATGACTTTTACTACGATTACTTCAAGACAAACATCGTTTGAGATGCTAAGTCAACATGATGGTCTTACATCAGAAGGACATATCAAAAATTCCTCACGTCTCTTATTACACGTTCTCTGCTCTCGAGATACGAGGGTGAATATCGAATGACCATTGAGATAAGTAAACTAAACTTTTGGCTTCTATTTGATATTGAACTCCACAAGCGTGTAACCAGATATCAAAATGTGCCATATGCACGAGGTAGGAATTTATAGTCGTCACCAATGATACGTACCCGGGGGGGTCACTCCCATTGTGGCCTGTACACCATACGCGATAATGAAAATGCGTAAAAAGGTAGTTTTTCGTACGCGCGTAACGCGTTGATGGTGTCAAAAACATGAAATATTGGAAAAAAGGGTAGCAAAATTGCAATTGCTAATGCGCGGAAATGAAATTTTGGGTATAAAATTTGATGCAAGGAATAAAATCCCTGTTTAGGGTATTGTTTTAGCCAAGGGTTAAATCCTTGTTTAGGGTGCTTTTCAAAAGTTGATTATCGCGGACGGTGTACAGGCCACAATGGGGTGACCCCAGGGATACGTAACAATACCAGATACGTGATTTTTGGTCATTTTAATCACGTGATTGTGTAATAATAACCAATGACGTAGAAATATGAAATTATTTGATTGGTTTATAATTTCTCCCCGATGTTAATAGGATAATTTCTATCAGTTAGCTTATTTAGTACAATTTACATGCTGAAATTTCAGTGTGTGATTAAGAAATGATCAGTGTGTTACGTAGGGATGGATATATTGAATTTTATTGGAATCGTGTCCCCTCCCCCTAAATTACACCAGTTCCATTCTCACTGGAGGAAGATACAATTAAAGTGAACGTGGTAGAACTGTTCATAAATGAGCGGTTCTGACAACTGCACTACTGTAGAGGAAGACTTGTTTTTCCCAACTAAGGGTGTTAATTGAACTAGAGCTAGAAATATGACTAAACTAAAACAGTGACAAACGACAATAACGGTAACGTGTAAAATTGGTTACCCGGTGTTTTTTAACACATGAATTTCAGACGATTATTCCATATAAGGTAATTTGAACAATTTGACAATTTTCTGGTTTCCATTAAATTTGTATCAGCAACAGATACCTTAACCACATGAGAACTACTTTTTATTATCAATTGGACCAATCTGCAATATTGTTAGAATAAATTCACCACGCAAAAAAATTAGGGTGAATTATTTGCTAAGCTCCATTCTGATTGGTGATCAGAGGCAATGTTATATCGGCAGGTAGTGTTCAGTGGGTTAATGCATGAAGCAAAACATGTATTTGAATATTTGAAATACAATATCCTCTTTAAACATATTAAATCATGCCTTGTAACTTATTTTATAATCTATCTAGCTGCCTGATTTCGTCATACTTAGTTTAATAACTATATTTGTTGGCGGGAAATTGACTTAATGGGGATAAAAAGACGATCGTCTGCAAAATATTGAAATGTAGTTATATCAAGACCCATTTCCGTTGGCAAAACTTTGAAAATACATAATCATTGCTATTTTTTGTTGCTTTTAACCAATTACCTAATTCCCAATTCACAGGGGAAAACATATGGTTCTTCTTTATTGTTTATTTCAAAATACAGAGAAAAATTTAAGAACTACTCTTTCCTTTATGTTGAAATATTGATTATTTTAATTTTTTGTTTACTAATTTTGAGGAAACAAATGTGTTGTCTGTATTTCAAAGACCGTCTACAAAATAATATCAAAACCCCTGTGGGAACGAGGTTGAGTTGAGTGGACTACATGTACCCATCACAAAACACTGCTAAGCAACATTCCAAGCCAAGAAAAAAAAAATACTGACGCGCCATTTCAATTACAATTTCTTATTTCTTATATTTTAATGGCTTTTTACTTACGTCGTCTGCTGATATAGTATTAATACAACACTATCAATCGTCACCGCTATCTTAGAAAGTCATTCTACACCAACATTCTTGCCGCGCATTTTACTCTTATTCTTAACACCACTTTTGTACTATTTAATCAGAACAAGTCGTGGCCATGATTTTTAGCTTAGGCACGCATTTATGGAAGACACCGATTTCTAACACTATACACCAAAGATCGTCTTCTTTTTCTCCACTTTTGTTGCTGTCACTCATGCAGATTTTACATAAGCGGCAATGCACCATTATACTTCAGGGTATATTCATTGTGCTTTAAATTTATGTTAAAAGAAAGTCATGTGATAGCCTTAAGTTTTTTGGCGCGAAAGAATACCCTCTTCAGGAAATCTCTTTGGCGACGACCGGAAACTTTTTAACTGCCGCAAGTCACGGACACACATTCTAGGGATCATGCAACCCTGGTAACCCGGAGGCTTTGCCTGTTTCTATAAATTCACTGACATCGCGTTGACGAAACAGACGACACCGCGATGAGTCTGTTCAAGTCCTGAAGTCTAAGGCGAGCGAGGAAATAATGAGAAAATGTCTGTGCGGTGAGAAATGTGAGCTAGAAGTCGATATGTAATACAAGCATCTTCTTTCATTTTCCAATCTTCACCCAATCTTATGCGAGTGATATATCCCAGAGGGGTTAGGATACGAGATATGACGAGATCAGTGGGTCGGCTAAGGGTTACCACAAATTGGGGCTCTGCTGATGTCGATTTTAATCAATTTCAAACCCTACATGAGATGTATATATAATATAGGAATGACAATAACACAATTTCATATTTTTTAGAATACTTATTAGAATGGGACCAATTATTGTGTCAATTCAACTTCAGGATTTTTCTTAATGATATGATAATTTGAAGTTCTGATTAATTTTCGTTACTTGTTGAGGCGATCGATTTCAACCATACATTATGTGATGACTCGTTAGTCGAATGAAATTTCATGCCCAATCATTGTTAACTATGACATGCATTATGAATTGATCATTTCAACTCTGATTCCACCCAATAAATACAAATAAATCAAGCTTTATCTAGAAGCTGCCATTACTCTTCTTTTTTAAAGGGTGCCCGTGTATAACATTAACGATGTAGACTATGTGGCATTGGCGGATCATACACAGCTAATGCTCATTTTGGGAATAGGTTCAAATAAATAAAAAACTTTCACAACATTAATTTTATTCATCTGCTAAATAAAAATCGAACCTTTAAAGGAAGTCTCCGGCAATCACAACATTATGCCTTATATGTAAGAAAAACAATTATCAAGTACGAATCACGTGGATTTATTTAAAATTCAATTCAATATAAGGCATAATGTTATGATTGCTGGAGATTCCCTTTAACAAATACACGAATGAATCAGGCGAAACATTTGTTATGTTTATGTTAAATAAATGTTTTTTAAATAAATGAGAGGCTAAGTATTCATATGTTTTGCTAGCTCGCTCTCTCAATTATTGTGAAAAGTGCATTCATATTAAAAGGTGAGCTTGCTAGAATTTAAATAAGATTACGCGTATTGTATGACGATAACACCATAAAAAATCGTGCTCAATATTCTCTACCTTTATAATGCATCGATGACTATCTGAAGTAATCAATTTTATAGACGTCCCAGTTTTGCCGACTGCGTACTAAAATGTTTTCAAGAGTTGTGTTTTTAGTCAAAATCATTTACTTATTATAGCATACTGCAACTAGATTAAAATTGATTTTTATGACAAGCGCAAGGATGCATGCAATTATTTGATAATTTGTTGAATGAATAAATGAAATCAATTGTCAAGATATTGATCCATTATACATGGTTGCCTAACTTCAATTTATACGAGAGAACAGACTACAAGAGTTGCTCCAGATATTTCCTATTCGCTGTCGAAATGACGTAATAATCGGATTAAATACCATAGCAATAGATGAATACAATTTTTGAATAGATCGCACAGCACTACAAGCAGGTTGCACTCATCACCTGTGTATGTCTGCAATCATAGATTAAATACAATACCGATCATAAAGATACTAATCTTAAAGGTGCGAGTGATCAGAATTTCTTTGACATCTATGGTTCAATGCATAGATACCGCTTGAACGTTGTAGTGCAGGGCGATTTATTCAAAAATTGTATTCTATTTCTTAGTTAATACGATTATTACGAAAATAAAGAATACTTGAAACTTCATGTTTATGGTTAATCATCTTTACGAAAGCAATGTTTGCGAATATTTGTGATTCTGATAATGATGATCACGGCGAAATCTTCTTGTAATTTCTCTACAGGGTGCACACCAGTAAATAGCTCCCATTGACTTTCTGTACAAACAGGGTCCAGGAAAACGTCATTTTCTTGACTCCAGAGCGACTCAGTTCTTCAAAACTTACTTTTTCTGCAAGTCGAAGGTCAGATGAAGTCGTCTATTGTAGAAATTATATACGGAGTCCAGCATTTTTTTCCAGGAAAATGCCGACTAGATCACCCTATAGCCCATACAGCGTACGCCACCTCAAAATTAGCTTGGTGTTTCTGAAATGTAACACATTTTGAAAGTTTAGCCAAATTGTAATAAAAAGTCAGATCCTGCTCATTTTTCACAGACAATCTATTTCTCAGGCCTAAATGAGGATTAAATATGAATAAGGGCATAATAGTTGGGTTTTAAGCCTTTTCTAATGGATTTGATTCAGTCGTCTTGCACGTTTCCTCGTTTAAAACACTGATTTTTTCCTCACAGGGTGTAGGAGGCTTGTATTTACTGGTGTGCACTCTAAACAATTTTTATGTTTTTATGTTTATATAATAAATCATAAATTTGGACATTGGTAAACTTAATTAGACTGGTTTCTTTCAGTTTGAAGGGACTTTTACTATGCAAATCAGCTAATTGACATGGTACTATTTTTAGAATATTTTGCTATCTACTGCTGATAGCAATGACAAAATTAACTAATTTCATGATTTCCCATTTCAATCTCTCTAAATAAGAGCAAGCAAACACGAAGATAAGCAAATTGCATTATAAGCAAATGAGGAGAAAATACATGGCCAGTGGTGTAGCATCATAGGGGTGGTTGCATGGGTGGGGGTGTGTGTGTGTGTGGGGGGGGTGAAAGGGCGTCATGTCCCCTGTCAATTGATTTAAAATTTTGAAAATCCCTGAGGAAAATTGCAGAAAAGTGCTTGGGTGCCCCTAGGGCCTGGTGATGTTCCCTCCCCCCCCCCCCCATTGTGGCCTGTGCCATGACCCCACCCCCATAGGATATCTCATGCTACACCACTGTACATGGCTAGTACTGAACTACATAACATAAGCCCTGGGAGTAGAGCCTGGGTACAGTGATGAAAATTAGCTTGCCTAAAACATGTTAAAGCTGACCAAAAATGGTCAGTGTAATTTTTAAGCTTACCAACATAGTGGCCAATGCAGGTTCCAATCAGCCAATCACAGCCTTCTAAATGCATGCTCGAACCATGGTGGGAATGATTTTCTTGAGCTTTTGCAATTCTATGATAGAGCAGGACAGCAGTGCCAAATTTGGAAGTCTCATGATGCATGATCATGCATCGTCTTACAATGCTATGTCAGTGATCTGAGTGATCCGAGTATGAATTTCACTGATTTAGGTCCTATTTGTACACAAATCTTACCTTTATACTCCTTCAATAGTCAAAAATCTGCAGGTAGTTTGCTAAACAAGCTAGAAACCACCTAACTGATATGCTACACAGTCATTTGTAGCTTCGCTTTGAAGTATTTTATCGATAACAATTTAAAACGCGAAGGAAAACATTGTGACCGAGGTCAAAAGGTCAAAATTGTACAGGGTGCACACCAGTAAATAGCTCCCATTGACTTTCTGTACAAACAGGGTCCAGGAAAACGTCATTTTCTTGACTCCAGAGCGACTCAGTTCTTCAAAACTTACTTTTTCTGCAAGTCGAAGGTCAGATGAAGTCATCTATTGTAGAAATTATATACGGAGTCCAGCATTTTTTTCCAGGAAAATGCCGACTAGATCACCCTATAGCCCATACAGCGTACGCCACCTCAAAAATAGCTTGGTGTTTCTGAAATGTAACACATTTTGAAAGTTTAGCCAAATTGTAATAAAAAGTCAGATCCTGCTCATTTTTCACAGACAATCTATTTCCCAGGCCTAAATGAGGATTAAATATGAATAAGGGCATAATAGTTGGGTTAAGCCTTTTCTAATGGATTTGATTCAGTCGTCTTGCACGTTTCCTCGTTTAAAACACTGATTTTTTCCTCACAGGGTGTAGGAGGCTTGTATTTACTGGTGTGCACTCTTAAGATATATTCATACGTGTTCGGTTGCATTTTTGAGCAGCATGCTTCGACTATATTTATAAATACGTATTTATAAATACGCACGCGTCTACCTCCGCGCTGCCATAACAGCTTGTAGGTCTCGAAGTGAACTTCTACACAGCGGGAGGTCTTCTTGTACATTTGAATGCAAAGGCGGTAAACAACACGAGACTGTGCAGCAAAATTGTCCATCGATATATCCGTGGCTCAAGTGCGTATTTATACATACGTATTTATAAATATAGTCGAAGGTAGCTGTTGAGATGCCAAACATTTGAAGTTTTGAAGTTAGTGTAAATTGTGTTATAACATACATTGAATACTGACTAAGAGTAAACTGTCAGGAGATACATGTATGGACAATGACCTTTTGATTACAAGCCAGCCTGGTATTTTTTTATTAACATTTGTCATTCAGGTATGGGTGTGGTCAAAATTTATTTTGAGTTAACGATTCTTTTAGCGAGGAGTTCTTTTGACGCGACAAAAATGACAGAGACCTTTTGGTAGACAAAATGGCAACTTGTAACGCTAATTGGCACTTTGTGTCAAATTTTGTTCAAACTTGACTCGCATATTCCGATGTTATGAAAACGCCAATTAACTCATGAATTGTACATTTTTAGGGAACATAGCGTATTATTCTGGAAGCTATTCTATACTGTCTTTGTGGGAAATATGGTGCAATGTCGATGTTACATCAGTATTTTGACAATTCGAGTGTATCTCAACTTTTTTATACTTCATACGTCTTCCAATTCTCATGTTTTTGGCCGCCGTCATGGGAACCAGACATTCTGAGCTGAAAACCCCTCAATACGCGCAAATACTACTACGAAGCTATCAGTGAACAAGCCAAGCGATAAATGAAGATATTACGTCTGATAATTGAAATTCTTACGATAGTGCGCATCATATAAAAATGAAAGCCTTGGGCTTGTTAAATTTGTAGGTTCAAATGCAATCTAATATATTTATCTTTATCATGTAGATGAAACCCGGAGCGTTAGTTGACAATTATTCACTTTATGTCCTTTATGACATATGACGTATTTCTTTTAAGTACTAGTAATTGACCATTTCAATTCCTAAATCCTGTATATGGGCATGTCATGTGTTATGCTGGTTTCATACGCTCTGCCGCTTGCACTTGCACTTTTCTGTAAGCGAAGCGTCACGCCGCTGAGCGGCAGCGGCATAAAAGCCCATGTTGCCGCTCAACACCGCTCTGTGCTCATTGTTCAAAAATCAAAATTATCCTGCTGTCATACGTCACAGCGGCAACGCTCCCGTGGGACAGGAGAGCACATCAGACATATCGAATTGCATTCTGAATACGAAGAATGTCTTTCTGATATCAAATAATTTTCATTTTTTGAAATTCACGGTATAATACAAATTTTATGACAAATTATAAAAAGTTGATATTTTTCACATTTTTGATATATAACAGTCCTCGAAGTAAATTTTATAAATTCCAAAAGACCTAATTTTTTTGGTGTTTTGGGAAAAAAATCCATATCTTCAATATGAAAGGTCAAAATTTTCAATTGATCGTCGGCTTTTTATCCCACCTACATACACTTTAAGTATAAATCATTAGATTTATAAAGTTTTACTTCGAGTACTGTTAAATATCAAAAATATCAATTTTTAATGATTTGCCATGAAATGAGTATTACATTGCGAATTTCAAAAAATAAAAATTATTTGATATTAGAAGGACATTCTTCGTATTCAGAATGCAATTCGATATGTCTGATATGCTCTAATTTCCCACAATAAATACTGTCCAAACGTTCATACCCCTTCCCTTAACTTAATTTTCAAAAATTAAAATGTATTTTAGTACTTAAAAGTGTATTCAAGTATAACTAATATCAGTTCATTGGTTCTCTAAGTATCAATGTTTTGTTTTTATATTATGCTTCCTACAAGATCTACTCAATTTTTATTAACCATGAGACGAAATAACAATTTGACATAACGTAGTATGAAGGTTAAGGTCGTGAGAAAATCTAATCACTATTCATGGAAAGGAAAGAACTATTGGGCTTGTTTAGATTACACGGGCGTGGACAGGGAATATATTAAGGTTAACTCTTTTAAACTGTTGCGATTTGGTAGTTCACAGCATCTTGCGAATGGTGGTGAGCTTTGACAAAAATTGCATTGATCATTTCATAGTAAGTATGCAGAAGAATTCAAATATCACAGATATACTTTTTAGGTCCGGTGGTTCTTGAGTTATGTTGTACAGAGGGCTGGAACAACAAAACTTTTGTCAAACGTATATAACTCATATGATTTGTAGAATGAACTTTTGCAAAACATCAAAGTGTTATTTTGCAATAATATATTGATTTAGATAATGAAAATCGACTTTTAGGCTGCTTCGACCAACAATACCTCGTCTACCTTTAAATAATATATTAATTTAGATAATGAAAATCGACTTTTTGGCTGCTTCGACCAACAATACCTCGTCTACCCTTAATGTAACCGATCTATTTGTCCCAAGATTGTAAGAAATCGTTTGTAGCAGTTTAAAGGTTTTTTCAATCATGGAATACCGTATTATTTCTTTTGTTTTATATTTTTCGTACATATTATGATATGGAAAAAGTAAGCCCAAACCAGCCCGTTTTTGTGAATTAAGCATAACTAAAATATTATTTTCTCTGTAAAAAGTTAAAGTCTTTAACAAGAACCTGTCCGCGAGGTCACTGCACATTTTCATCTGCACTTTTACAGGTTACAAACTGCTGTTAGATAACACTTACAAGAATGCAAAACGTTTTGTTTTTTGCCTTTTCCAGGCAATTATTCAACAAGTTGTGAAGGGTGTCGCTGCTTGTCTTCACGGACCATTACCATTTCCTACGAATGTCCACAAATCAATGCACTTTTTGAATCTAAACACCGAAATGTTGAAGTAAAATACAGCTTTAAACATATTTTACATTGTTTTTCTTTGACTCGGCTTTTAACTGTTCGTTTGTTAAGCCGTGTGGAGAGTCAGTAAACACTCCAAGATACGGGCAGTGTATTAAGGGTACTTGCCCATGAATTTCATTCAGGGGCGCGTTTGAAAAACGGCACAGCGTATTAGTAAAAAGAATAAAAAATACTAAAATTTACACCAGGGTTCGAACCACTGCCGATACACTATGCTGAACAGTGAACGACGCCACTGTGCCACGGCGGTACCTGTGGTTAATGTCTGACGATTTTCAAAGATATACATATCAACACGTTTCTAGTGTATTAAAAGCAGATTTTGGTAGTAATACAGTCATAGTAAGACATTGGACTCTACTTGTTTGTTTGTTTTTCATTTAATATAAATTAATTTTGATGAATTGAACTGGTATGACTCTTAGGACTCGTAATAAACGACGATTAATTTTCTAATAAATATAATAAAAACGCTGGGTCATTCAAGACGTCCTTGTAATTTATATCAAATCCAGGGGAGCGACAACACACCTACGTGTATAAGCCTACTTGCGCGATCGATACTGTCTCAATGATCCAGACAATAGCATTTGAATATACCGCCCTTATGTATGCATCTGCTTGACATGCCTGGTACCATAATAGCTTCCAATAGCCTACCCCACCGTAAATGGCTCTCTTTATTTCCTCGCTGTCCCAATATATACGTGTCACGTACGTAATTTCGAGGAATATTTTGTTCAAAAATGATAGGAAGGGACTGTTTTAAGCCAAAATATTGGCTGTCACCAGATGCGCAATGGTACCGGGAAGTGTTGCAGAAAGGTAAGCGTACTCATTATTAATTCAATATATCACATTTTAATGAATTCGGATGCGAAATCCGAAAAGGGATTGACAGGTCAAAATTCTCACACTAGAAATATTGTGAAATAAAATAAAATCAAATTTAGGCTCCGCAAACAACGTCCAATTATTCCCAATGGGGTTTGCTACACGTGTATATAATAAATTATGATTTGGGGCTAATTTGAGAAGAGTTATGGCCTCGAATTTCAAAATATACCGAGTGACGTCTTTTGATCATAAACCTCGTCAATTCAAGACTCTGTAAAACAAATCAAGAATTTTCTGGGATAATTGCAACTAAAGTATATGAAAGTTATGATCTAAGCTACCAGATGCATCATTAATTTCCCGACTATGAATGTTTTATCGTTCGCGGTGCGTGCATCAATTGACTATCTGCCCACATTTTGCAATCTCAAAACCTGGGGCAAACGATCAAGCACTAATTGCAATTTATGCGGAAACAAACAAACTCTCATGCATGTCCTTAACTCCTGTTCTGTTTCTTTAAACCAAGGCAGATTTACCTGGCGCCACGATTCCATACTGCACCATATCCTGAGACAACTGAAACTCATCTTGTCCACTTCACCTGATGTTAAAATATTCTCCGACTTGCCTGGGTTCACAACAACAGGAGGGACCCTCCCAGTCAACATTGTCATTTCCAAACTACGTCCCGATATTGTCATGGTCAATGAAAACCAGAAATCTATCCACTTGATTGAGTTAACTGTGCCATTTGAACAAAATATCTCTAGTGCACATGCGCGTAAAACTCTTAAGTATGAGAACTTAGTTTCTGATATTGTTGACAATGGCTATGCATGCAACATCACCTGCATCGAAATCGGATACCGTGGGTTGGTTACCCCTGAACCAAAGAGCGTTTGGTTACTATATTTTCTTTTGGTAAGTCAAAACCACCGAGATCTTTGCCAAAAGACCTCAGCAAAATTTCCCTGTTGACCAGCTACACTATTTGGAATGCCCGCCATGATCCTTCCTGGGGCACTGCTGATCAACCCCACCTCCAGCTTTAATCTTCGTTGGCACTCGTCCAGTTTATAGTTTTTCGTTGCTCGCGTCGTTGCATGCATAGCCCTGCATAGTTGATGACTTTTGTCTACCAACTTGTCCTGGGCGTAAGTCCAGTCTTTGTTTTCATTACTTTCTTTGTTTGTCTGTTTTGCTGAATAAAGATTGATGATATATATATAAATTTAGTTGTGGGAAAAGATTACTTTATATTTGTGCGGGATTATTTCCCGCCAAAAATTTCAAACAAAAAGAGCATGTAGCCTTAATAAAAGCGCAAAGAACTTCTCAATATACCCCACGCTTTTTATGCTCATCACAATCATTTCAGTAGCGCAATTTACGTTTTATGCACATTTCAGCATAACATTTTTGCTGTGATTTTTCATATCGTGTGTCTAAAAAAAACAAAATGAAAAAATATGATATTCCCTGATTAAAAAAATATTTTAAATATCAATATTTACAAACGTTTTTCTACCATCTTGGAACAAATAATCTGTGTCATTAATATGTTTCCTGTCCACTTCACGCTATCAAAATATGATTAGTGGTTGATTATCGCACGGCTTTAATCTTCATATCGCGTTCTTTTGGCTCATGGTCAATAAAAATGTAATGGTTTTCAAAGGAAGGTTTAATTAACGTTTGCAAAATACAAAATAAAACAATTTAAATCTGCACAAATTTTGTTACTCGATATGTACATATAACGGTTTACGAATTGAAATGGTCAATTGCCTAAATAAAAAAGCGCAGTGATTTATAGTGCGCTAAGCACTGGCACAACGATTAGACGTTGATCCACAAGCCTCAGCACACTTTACAGGTTGTTGCCGACCACTAAGGCCCCATATCATTCTACAAACCATTAAACAACAACACATGGACTTGCAGCTAAGAAGCGCACACCGTAGACAAGCCACAATTAACCTTCGCAGCCAGGATCAGCTCCCCGTGTTTCGTACGGGTTACAACGAAACAATTAGCAGTAAGTTCCTTGTCTAGGGGAATTTCAAGCTAACTTAATTTTACACAAGAGCATACTAGCCACCGCCAAGGTTTGAACCCGCAACCTCTCGCACCATAGTCGAACGCCTTATCGATTGAGCTAATTTAACTTGAAAGAAACACATAAATGATATGTCATAAAGGATATGAAGTGAACAAATGTCAACTAACGCTCCAGGTTTGATCTAGATGATAAAGATAAATATATTACATTGCATTTGAACCTACAAATTCAACAAACCCAAGGCTTCGATTTTTATACGACGCGCACTATCGGAAGAATTTCAATTATTAGACGTAATATCTGCATTTATCGCTTGGCTTATTCACCGAGGGGCGTTCTGCTTCCAACTTCTGGTTTTCACGGTAACCTAAGGCATGATAATTTGGATATGTATTATGAAATATGAAAAAGTTCTGATGCACTCAAAATGTTAAAATACTGATATAACATCAATATTACACCAAGTAGCTTAGCATGGCTCCCAGGATAATTTCTTCCCTAAAAGGTACGATCTATTTTTAGGGAAATCTGGGATCTTTGGATGAGTTTGTTGTATATAGGTTTCTAAACTTTGAAATATGTCAGTAAAAAGGTTGACCTAAAAATGTCTGAAAACTGGCTTCACTGTCACTGTCACTGTCAACCACTTTCCAAAGGCTTTCTTAACTCGCTCCACGCGAGTGTCGACTGCAGACGGCAAGTTTCAATTTTTTTAGATTCCAAAACATTACACAAGATTTGCAATTTAAAGAGAATTGGCCATTGCTGATTCTAATGACGCCAGTATATGGACAATATAAGTGTGCTTTTTCATTTAATGACATAAAATTTGAAAAAGTATTGTAAGGAACACTTGAGGTTTTGACTTTTAAAACCTACATTTTGGCCAAAAAATGTGCTTGGATTGGTAGTTTTCAAGAGATGTACCACATTCGCCTTGTTATAACATTGAATTGCGTTATCTATTGACCTTATGACGAAAAGTGTTTTTAGGGGGAAGTGTTAGCTTTAGTTTGATTAAAAACAATTCTGATTGGATGAAAGGAACACTTGAGGCTTCGACAAAAAACAATCACATTTTCCAGCTAGAAGCTCCACAACGATGCATGCTATGCTATCAACCGTGTAGTGTAATCAAAGACTGTGTAGAGACAATTCACTGCTTGTTTGGAAGCTCTTAGACGACAATGTGTGCTCAGGTGTATCGAGGTGAAAACTGTGCATAGATGGTTTATAAGAGAATCGTTTTTTGTACAGAAACCTTTCCATATGTTTCTAGAATTGCACGTTGTCATGATCATATTTGAAATATTTGAGAGAAAGTATTTCAAAACGGCATCAAACTACATCTAACGCCAATTGCTCCCGCAGAATTGCACTAAATAAAGTAAATCTCAAGATCGTAATTGAACACGTGGGAAGGGAAGTCACAAAAAGTTTGTGTCGCTCATCTAAATCACAAACGTGAAGATGATCAACCAGCTAAGTTTGATTCTTTTTAATATTTTGTCACCTTTTGGGCCTTTTACAAAGCTATAAATATATCTGAATCAATCGACTGGTTCCTGTTTTTCCCTTTCTTGTATAAAATACAATTAGACAACCATGTATAATGAATCCTTCATCTGACAATTAATTTC
Organism: Amphiura filiformis; assembly: GCF_039555335.1. Taxonomy (NCBI): domain Eukaryota; kingdom Metazoa; phylum Echinodermata; class Ophiuroidea; order Amphilepidida; family Amphiuridae; genus Amphiura; species Amphiura filiformis. Next base: position 59,089,069 of record NC_092634.1, read on the forward strand.
ATTAATTTATTCATTCATTCATTCAAGAATATTCTCATAAAAATCAATAAATTATAATCTATAGAACTAGACAACATTTCAACAATTTTATAAGGCATTTGTTAGTAAAAAGTTGATAACCTAGTAACCCAGATATCTTAACTAATTTGGACTTAGGCTGAATCCACAAAAGAGGGTTACCAAGCGTAATATTGAGTAAATGATTTTAAAAATGAACTCCACATTGAACCCATATGATTATACATGGGTCAAAGATTAAACATACTCTGGTTTCAATCAATAGCATATCAAATTACCCGCCTAATCGTAAAGATTTCAAAAATATACACTGTAAGGTTTGAAATTGATTAAAATCGATATCAGCAGAGCCCCAATTTTTGGTAACCCTTAGCCGACCCACTGATCTCGTCATATCTCGTATCCTAACCCCTCTGGGATATATCACTCGCATAAGATTGGGTGAAGATTGGAAAATGAAAGAAGATGCTTGTAAAGTTGTATTACATATTGACTTCTAGCTCACATTTCTTACCGGGCAGAAATTTTCTCATTACGCTCGTATTTTCTAGCTTGCCGTACACTTCAGGACTTGAACAGACTCATCTCGGTGTTGTCTGTTTTGTCAACGAGATGTCAGTGAATTTATAGAAACAGGCAACGCCTCCGGGTTACCAGGGTTGCATGATCTTTACATACTTGTGAGCTAGAAGGTTGTTTTGACTTCGACCAAGATAGTACAAACGACGTGGTTTATATTCAAAAGAATACTCTTAGTGTATCCAGATCAAGCGTTGCCTTAAAACTTAACCTTATATGTCCGCATTTAAATCGTGCACCATGTAACAGACTTAAAATTTAAAATTTTCTTTTTGAAATATCAGATGTTTATATTTCAAAACAATATTGTATTGGTTCAATAGTTCTAGAGATAGGTCTTTCATCTTCTTAGGGACAATCGTAAATATTTGGTGAATTTCGCCATGTTTGTTTGTATTAATATCACTTGTATCAAAAAATGTAGCGCAAATTCTGATTGACTAGATCGAACCAAAGCGTCAGCTGAAGGCAATGTTTTCTTCGCCCTTCTTTGTAGGATTTAATATATTGCATATTTCTTATTTTCAAAACATGTTTAGAATGTGTGTCCGTGACTTGCGGCAGTTAAAAAGTTTCCGGTTGTCGCCAAAGAGATTTCCTGAAGAGGATATTTTTCGCGCCAAAAAACTTACTGCTATCACATGACTTTCTTTTTAAATATTGGGATTTACGCAGGCTACACTTCATGGTGTGTAAATGACATTGCAAATTGTCAGATAAAAGAGCTTATAAATTAAAATCACGAGAGTAAGATCCACAATAGGTATTTACTTTCCAAAAAACCGCATTGATTTATAGTGCGCTACGCACAGGCACAACGCCTAGACGTTGATCCACAAGCCTCAGCACAGTTTGCAGGTATCTACAGGTATACTGGTATCTACCAGCCTCAGCACACCTAACATGTATATATAGGTATCAACATTCAAAGCGTAAACGCTTTTTAGCAACATATCACCTTTTTTTTAGCAATAGCTGCAACCTAAATATGCAATTCCAGGTGATCTGTAAAAAAGAGCGTGAGCCTAAATGACTGACTTTGGGACACCGCAACAAATAAAATGTTTAGATTGGACTTAGACGTATTATACTGATACAATAATATCAATGTAACCGCTATTATTTGGTTTTTGAGAAATTGATGAAGTTATCGAAAAACTTTTCGAAGATCCATAAACGCCATTTAAAACTTACGAAATAAGAAATTGAAATGGCGCGTCAGCAATCTTTTTTCTTGGCTTGGAAGGGTAGTCCAATTAAAGCCATATTATAACATTTTCAAACAAAATAGATTAGCATTTCTTTGCCATAAAATGTTAGCCTTTACTGTCAGATATATCCCTTTTATTTTTGAGCCGAACAACTACGGCAAAGCAAAGAAAATTGAATTTACTACCAGCGCACATGTCGCTAATACGTACCACTCCTTCGGTCATGTTGTGGTACGACCCTTTGTTGTGTATATCACCGTCCCGCACGCCGTGTACGTACTGTGTGTTATGAACATCGTGTATGCGTTCGACTAATAATTCCATCGTAATAATAAAGCGCCGGTTCCGGCGTTTTATTCAAAATCTCGGATTTTGAAAAAACTACAGCACCTAGAGTCTTGATCTTTGCAAGGTATATTGGTTTAATAAAGTACAATTTAATCGTGTGAAAAAAGGAATTTTAAAAAATCAGTGAGGGCGTCTTCCTCTGCAAATGTTATAATATGGCTTTAACTCAATCTCGCTCACAGAGGGGCTTTGCTATTATTTTGTTGACAAAATTGCCGAAATGCAGACGACACGTGTTTTGTACTTTTTCCCCTTCAAAATTAATTAAAGTAAAATATACAAACAAACCTTTTCGTGACTTGTATCGTTATTCTTCAACAAAATTTGAAGAAAATAAAATGTAAAAACCAAGTGATTTTTGGGAGAATTAGGTCCTTGCTGTAAGCAATAAAACAATAAAAATGTCATCCTGAATCTTTGCTAACGGAAATAGGTCCCGATATAAATACACTTCAATATTTTGCAGACGATCGTCTTTTTATTCCCATTAGAACCATTTCCGCCAACAAACACATTAAATAAATAAATAACTATATCGGACATCCGAGGAGCTAGATAGATGGAACAATGAAGCACGATATTGGTCCACTTCTACCGTCCTGATTTAACTTGTTTGAGTAGAAAATATTGTATATATTTGAAATGCTGCAAAAAAAAGAATTTTGTATAAAGAGACTTTTTAAATCACATACAATCATGGAAATAATATGACCACAATGGGTTTCACCAACTTTCCGTTTTATTTATGACGTATAATTATGATTGTCCCACGTCTCAAGCCACCTGTTGCATGTTGGTGACAAAGATTATCAATGTATCGATTAATTGTGTCAAATTCATGTGAGCAATTTTATACTTTGTTATTGTATGTCGCTGTTTTAATTTTAATTGTGGTTCTAGTTCAACTACAACTCAACATCCCTATAGTGGGGACAAACGAGCAGTGGCGGCGTCAGGAATTTTTTTTTGGGAGGGGCATTAGGGGGCAATTTGCCTCCCCCCCCCCCCTGTAGCGCCGCCACTGCAAACGAGACACCCTCTGGTACCTTTCAGGTAGCAGAACCATGGATGCTCTCCCTTCTCTTTACGAATAGTTCCGCAACATTAATTTTCTATTTCGTTTTTTTCTTCCACTATGGAGAATGGAGCTGGTGTAAATTATGGGAGAGGGTGTGACTTTTAAAGGAAAATAGGGAGGAGGGATATGAAATTTAGAATATGTTGATGTGACAAATGGGGTGACACAAAACTCTTCGGCCAGTAAAATACAATATATCCCTCTCCCAAGTAAAACCCTGATCATTCCCTATTGACTTATTAGAGTAGACATCTATATTCCAGCATGTAAACTGTACTTAAGAATTGCATTGATATAAATTACACCATTAACAATTACCAGGCATGAATTATTGACCAATCAAAGAATTCCTTACTTCTTACGTCTAAAATTACGTCATTGGTTATCAGACAATCACATGATAAAAATAACCAAAACTAAATATCATTCGTCACGACTACGAATTCCTACCTCGTGCATATGGCACATTTTGATATCAGGCTTGGGTTACACGCTTGTGGAGTTCAATATCAAATAGAAGCCAAAAGTTTGGTTTACTTATCTCAGTGGTCATTTGATATTCACCATCGTATCTCGAGAGCAGAGAACGTGAAATAAGAGACGTGAGGATTTTTTGATATGTCCTTCTGATGTAAGGCCATCATGTTGATTTAGCATCTCAAACGATGTTTGTCTTGAAGTTGTACTGCCGAGCAATCGTGGTAAAGAAAGTCACGTTGCTAAGTACACCGTATCCCTCTAGTGGTAGCCAAAGAAGACAAATAGCAAGTCACTTTGATAAAATCCGTGAGAGAAAACAAGAAAAGGAGAGGAAGAGAGGGAGAGAGTTTGGGGAGAAAAGGTGTTTGGGGGTGAGGGGAAAGAGAGAGGGAGAGGGAGAGGAAGAGAGAGAAAGGAGAGGGACAATGAGAGAGCTCGACAGTAAGCGGAAGACGTAAAAATAAGAGAAGTAATTAAATACCTATTTGTTTGCTTTAAGTTAACTTTTCGCGCTATTCAATACAGAGGCGAATGAAATACGCACGTCACCACCAAACTTGAGGTGAACCAAAATATTTATATCCTGCTTCAATAATTTCAATGACAATGGTCCTGACCAATATACTAATATTACTACAACTCAGGAAAATAGGGTTGGAATAAAACTAGTGCAGTATTGAAAATGAACCCATGTTCCCCCCAATCAGTGTTGAATCCTGACAATTTGTTCATGTGCGGTCAGTAGTATCCAACATTGAATGGTGGGGCAGGGGAGGTATTGGGGTAAGGGAAGTATTTAAACTGGACACTATTCAGTACCATTTTATCACTTTAAAAGTAACGAAAATAGTGCACATTCTATTTTTTATTCAAACTAATTTTGTCCAGCATTGTAGAACTTATGCGGCCCGGGTTTAATTACCGGCGTTGCCACATGTGAGGTTGGTTGCCAATCCATACGCGTCCTAAGTTATACGGCCCGGGTTCGATTTCCGCGTTGCCACATGTGTGGTTGGTTGCCAATCCATACTCGTCCTCTCAGGTTTTTCTTTGGGTGCCCCGGTTTCCCTCCTGCATCTAAAATCGGACGTCTTTCTATATCCCTGTCCAAGTCATATTCGGTTTGCATCCCTTTAATTCAACAGCCTGTGAGCACTATTTGGCTTTGCCTGGCTTCGGCCGAATGTAATAAATAAAATTAAAATATACCTTCCAGTGTTCATCAGTACAATATTGCATGTATACAGAAGCAGTGTGCTAAATTTCACCACTTACTGAAGTAGTTGCAGTTTTTTTTAATGTATTCGGTTCCAATTTCCAAAGTACTAATTTGAAAATAAGCATTAAAAAAAGCGTATTGCGTTATTTTTAGCATATTTTTTTAGTAACGGCCATTTTTTATGTTTTCTGAATTTTACATGTTATACATATTTTCATTTTTGAAGTTTTTTCATTAAAATGTATTTTATATGACGTGTAGATAGTTATTCTACTGATATGTTGATAAGCTGAAATAAATCAAATCAAATAAAACTTAACGCGGTGGGTTACGCATAATTGACCAACAATCCCGTTTTGGAAGGAGCACCGGTTGATAGAACGATTACATTAATATTGTATAGCTCTCAATACAATCATAAGTACGTGTTGTAGCACAAACTAGTCCGATGCAACCTATTGGTTTGTCATACAGGGTGTATCAAAATAAAGTATACAGTTTGAAAAATGCCGCTAGATTAAAAGGTATTCGCTAGTTGATAACTTGACCTCCTACAGCTGACAAATCACTGGCGTGTGACCATTAATAAGGATATGGTGGCTACTTTTGTGAACCGAGTACAAAAAGCAGTTGCGCGAAATCAATTGGGTTTCAAATGCTTGGTACTTGTATACTTGTGCAACCAAGAGAAACATGCAGGTGTACAGATCATGTTGTCCTCATTGTTAGGGTTCCAATCCTGTGCATGTGTGAGTTACATAACACATGACTTTTGGTAAATCTGGGCAAATATCTCCTTACATATGCTATGTTTTACTTGACAAGGAGAATATCAACATTAAAATGGATACTCCACAGTACACGCTAATGCAAAGGGCCTTCCTTGTTGCAGAGTACCATCGCACCCAAAGTCCAGCAGAAGTGCTTCGGAGATTCCGTAAGCAATATCCAAATGCAGTCCCCCTTCACGTAGCGCTATGTACAAAAATGTTGCGAAGTATCAGATAACTGGAACGAGTCGCAATATGAACAGAGAACAGTGTGGTCGCCCCGATCTACTGCTAATATCCAAGCAGTTCATAACGGTGTAAGCAGGAGGTCAAACTAGATGCCGTCGAAATGGACATGGAATACCATATGAAACTTTTAACAGAATAACTCGTTTAGACATGCGATTTCATCCCTATCAGATGATAAGGAGACATCAACTGCAGCAAGCAGATTGCCAACGTCGCACTGTGTTCTGTCAGTGGCTTCTTGCCTGCCCTCTACGTTTCCTGGAAGATTTCATCATTGGCGATGAAGCAGGCCTAGGTTTGCATTACATGTTTTCACAAGTCCTCCTGCAGACCTTGATGAACTTCAGAGACGCATAATTGGACAAGTTGACATTCTCAGGCAGGACAGACCTCTCATTAGACGTGGTGTGAACGCCATGTTGAGAAGAGCCGAAATCTGCATACAGAGGAATGGCGGCCATGTGGAAGACTAAGACTGAAACTGTCAATAACTGTAAACAGTAAAGAAAGTTATGAGACTTTTTTGTGATTTTTATGTTGTTTTGATTTTAATTAACTTCGCGCAACTATTTTTTGTGTAGCCACCAAATCCTTATTAATGGTCACACGCCAGTGATTTTTCAACTGTAGGAGGACAAGATGTTGATTAAATAGAAAACTAGAGAATTTTGACCAAATGCCTCATACTATTTAATCTTGCGGCATTTTTCAAACTGTAGGCTTATACTTTTGATTTTGATACACCCTGTATTAACAGGACAAAATGGATGACCTGACGTGATTTGAATTGATTTGAGAATTATTTATGCAATCGCGGTCACCTGGAAGACCATGTTTTAACACAAATCAATAATTCCATAATTCATAAACGGAGATATACATAAAGAAATACATAAATTGAAACGACGAGTGCTGCATTCTTATTTGTAAACTAAACCTGCATAATTATCTAACTACGCGTATATAGACATGGGAAAACTGTTGAATGCAAGAATGTTCAATAGTGAACATGTAAGGAATAAACCTTGACTCGGTACGGTGTGATTAGCACCCAATTGCATTCAACAGTTAAGGCCGTATATTTCATAGATTTAACACACACGTCAACCCTTACATGTTTTATGAGATCTCAAGTTTTATAGATTTTAAACTTATTAAATTGTTGATCCCAGTCTTCTTTTTGAACACGGAAACATTTCGTTATACTACTGTATTTTGATTATTATATATAACAAAGAGACATTTTCAGTTCGACCGATCACAAAAATGCTCGGACGCATAATATTATCAGTTGTATCGAAAAGCCAGTGCATTACTGCGTTTGATTGAAAAATCATGTTGCGAATCATAATTTATAATTTTGCCTCAGTCAAATAAACAACGCAAGTATCACGGTGGGAACGCATCGTGATCATTAACTCGAATGATCAGAGCATTATTCCTTTGTCGTCCGCCTAATGTAGGTGTAAATGATTCTAGTTAAGGTTGTGTGACTCCATTTACGGAGACTCATCGTTGTGAAACGATGACATGCAATACATTTTCTTATAATCAAAATAATAAATAGAACACTGACAGCGTTCTGATGGATATCTTTCTTGAAGGAAATATAGATGCTTTCAAAATATCAGAATGAAAAAGAATCCAACACATCAAAACTTGTTCGTTAGTGCTTAGTGGAGTAACTAAATACTTCTTGGTCTCGAATGTTGTTCCAATTATTCTTTTCTAAACCCAACGTCGTAGCTAGGGTTTGTGGCGACCGGGGCCAGGATAGTGAATGGTACCCCTTATCGAGTGGAGGAAACAGTTAACCTGCTCCTATACCCCCCAAACATGTCGCAAAACAATGCATAAAATTTATGTTAAAAATATGGTCATCAGCAAGGTGGAATGTCCTTAAGGGTAGACTCCCGGGTATTGTTGTTATTGTTGTAAATGTTGGTCGAAGCAGCCAAAAATTGATTTGCAAGTATATCTGTGATATTTGAATTCTTCTACAAACTCGATATGAAATGATCAATGCAATTTTTTCCAAAGCTCACTAACATTCACAAGATGCTGTGAACTACCGAATCGCAACATAGAGAAGGTGAAGCAACGAGTTACCCCAAATCATAGCGGTTTTAAATTTTGGGACGTTTTTCACAAAATTTTATATTTTTACTGATATTGTTACCATTTGCTTTGGTGATTTACTAATATTATATATTTTGTGACTGCAATTTGGCGATTTCGATGAGTTTTAAACCTACCATGAAATTAACGCTGATATCTGGACATGTTCCTTTTAAAATTTATGTCTGATCGTCGGCTTTTGCAGGCAACAGAATGCAGATTGGCTCAGGATAGATGTCGTATTCCTCTATGTGGGTCTCTTGACGATATGATTACTTTGAATCCATTGTGACAACATCAAAATATTCGTCTGAAAACAGGGTTCCTGGGTGAGTTCGGAACAGCTGTAGTCTTCGGTGCCGTATCAATATCTCATAAAAATAGCACGACCATAGCGAGTGTGTTTATATTTCCCGCATGAAAGATTGCGTCTACGTCTATATTATACTGCTTTGGATACGTTTGTAAATTATTTTGATTTATCAAACTTGTGCTGTAATTGGCACTTACGAGAAGATATATCTTTGTATATTCAGCAAGCCGGCCAATGACTGACCTTGTTGTATGGTTGATTGGTTACTTTGTTCTGTTATAAAGCATACAATTTACGACTGAGTTGTTTAGCACCTGGTCAATACATAATGCTACAGGGAACACAGTAGTTTGACAATGGAGTGAAAGACACATTATTGATTAGGCGCGGATATTAAAAGCACAACCCTTTACGTGTATAACAGAGAATTATAAATAATAGAATGTTTGGAATTTTATAACTAAAATACAATTAAACTTTAACCCTCATGCAATATGGCGCCTATTGTCTAGGCCTAACACAGACACACTTGAGTCGTTACGTAATTTCCGTCGCCCATCCCATTATTCAAAATCCATGCTACAGCTTACACATTTTCTGCTCTTTCCTAGCCCCAGCGTTATCTATATTATATTGTTATTTTGCTTTTTTCTCTGTTTTGAAAATGTAAAGCCCTTCAACTGAAGCTGAAGTCCTTTAAATATAACATTTACATTGAGATGTAATACACTATCTCTTATTCTCTTATTCGTTATATCCCTCCACTCTCCCCCTCTTTCTCTTCCCCTCCCCCTCTCTCTAACTATTTCTCTCTCCCTCCTCAGACACAAAATGAACTGAAAAAGATTTCAATTATTCTAGCGCACTTTTGCGCAACGTGACAAAACTAGCACCAAACTCTTTCTTTCAATTGTATGTCCCAGTGACAGAATGACTTTCAAATTAAAAGCCGCAAACCAGACTTTTTCAATAAAACGCTTTGCTTCGTCTTTCAATTTCAATATTAAGATCGGGGCATACCACGTGTTTCACAAAAGACCAGACTGTCTTTAAATTAAATATAAACTGAATAACATATCCCAAATTCAGGCCGCAAACGACGTGTACCACAAAAGATCTTAAACTTCACCTTTAAAAATAATATCCGAAGAAGGAACTCAAATTTAAAACATTCATTTAGCCGAATAACACAATTCCCCATTGTGTAATACTAGATAAATGCAGAAACCCCTTGCAGTAATAACAGCATCAAACACGTCAAATTGAATTAAAGAGGAACATACAAAGGAACACATTTCATGAATCGCTTTCATAAAACACAACAACTAAGCATTACCAAAGAATTGAAAAAGATTTGGGTGATGAAAGGTTAGATGAGGCCGGTAAAAGAGAAGTATAGTGAAAAGAAAATTAACTAATGATAAGGGTAAGATAAATAAAAGACGAAAAAGCGGGTTCGCGGCGAACACTGCATGAGACGAGAGTTAAAGAGCAAGCATTAAGCACGAGGTAGCGATGTTATTGCAAGACATTAGTAGAAGCAAAAGTACCATGGGGCTCGCGACACATCTACAAAAAACACTTTGAGGCTTTTTTCAGCATTAACTTGCGATTTTAGCAAGGATATTGCTTTTAAAATCAGTCCTTATATAAACTGCAGCCTAAAGTTCCCTTATACGAATACACCCAGGGCAAGAGTGATGGATTTTACCCTTTTAAACTCGAGGAATCAAAGTATGCGTCAATCATGTACCTATGCATAAATGCAAGAAGTTAGAGGAACGATTCGCCCTTTTGAATTTTCACGGGCATTAAAGCACAATTTGAGCAGGCCGTGGTTAGGTTGTCTACCTGACTATTTTGCGGAGACCTTACCCCCTGTCAACAATAATTTATCACTTTGAATTTCGTGTACATAGTCCTGGCTCCATTTATGTGCAACCTTCTATTATACGCTATCGTCAACTTTGTCGAGTACGCAGACAATTGCGCTGCAATATTTTTCGTATAAAAAAGCGCAGTGATTTATAGTGTTCAGTTTTATACGACGAATTTATTGCCATTATTATTACCTCTTACTTAAAAAAATTATTACAGTTAAAATTCTACCAGGGTTCGAACCCACAACTTTTGGATTAACAGTGGAGAACCTATACCACTACGCTATGAGTCATTCGGGCAGAAATGAGTTTGTTCATCATACTTATTGATTACGGAATAAAGCGCATACACACGATATACTATTACTTGTCTATTACTTATAAATACGTATATAATCTCCGATCAATAATTAACCTTGCCTCCGACTTGCGGTTCCAATGCAAATGTTGACTAGTAAAAAATAATATCGCATCCTTCAAGCAGCATTTTTACGTAAAACGTCAGTGAAAAGTTGAGTAAACATTGTGAAACGTTATCTACTTTGTCTATACTTGTCTGCTGATGCCGTTGTAGAAACCCATGAGAACTACCTGCCGATTGGCTAAAAAAAGAAGTTTTCATTATCAATTGGCCCAATCAGCAACATTGTTAGAATAATTTCACTACGTGGGTTGAATAATTTGCAAAGCTCCATTCTGATTGGTGATTAAAATGAAGATGTAATTGACCAATCAGAGGCAATATTAGATCAGCAGGTAGTGCTCAGGGGGTTAAACTGTTGAATAAAGTTTGAAGAATGAAACGGTGACGATAATGGGTTTTAGGAATTGTAGCGTCACGAATTCATAACAGTATCGTGATTGTGTATAACAAGTCATAAGTATTTGGGTGTTTGTGATATAATTCTTTCTATAGCTAGGCCTAAAGCATTACATTTCAAAAGGAATTGTTCACCATAAAAGGGCGTAAAATATATGTTTAGTGATATTTGTGAAGAAAGATATCCTTATAGTAATAATACCATTTGTCATAGCCGGGTGTCATAGATATAAGTATAAATGCGACGTTACATACCTATCATTCCATTACAATATTACACATAAGGTCATTGCATTAGTGGATGAAAAAAAACACACATTTTTTTAAGTGGGGTAAATTCTTATAAGTTACAATAGGCGAATAGATGTCTTTTAAAACCGAAGCCCTCCAGAATAAGTTTAACGCAAATTGGAAATTAATTGGTTAAACGTAACAAATTTCTGTATGGAATTTATTCGGAAATGCTTTTTGCTCGGAAACGGAAATGCTATATTCAGCATCTGAATAACATTGCTAATGAAAGACATTGTTTAATACAATACATTTTTTTCTATATGCCTGTATCTAGTAATTCACGAATTCTAACTTCCATTCAGCTCTTTTCTAATCTCATTACCAAGTTTTATAGCGCCAACCCCACGGGATTGTCAACCTGCGGCAGATATGGTGTCGTTAACGAGACTATATAGCTTAATCAATGGATGCATCGGGCATCAATTACCAACCAATGTTTTAATAGGTCCCGGATGACTCCGTAGATATAACGTTGAACGTCTGTGCGCAAATGTTATGTTAAACTGACGATATTATTATTAAGCTTGAAAAGAATACCTTTAAATGCGTTTAGAAATAAGAAGCTTGTACCTGTTAGTAGACTAGTTGTTAATCTTTGACTACATGATGCATTACGATCAGTACATATACAACACCAAGAACTCGAGCAACGCTATTTTACCAATTTCGGCTATACCTCTGCAAACCTCTGCATACTTCTATCATTTGTAGAAATACACCCAAATATACACGTCGACCCCATCCCCCACACAAAATTCCCGGACAAAATTACACATGCAAATACAGAATGTTATTTTCCTTAATGTTGCAGCAACATTTTTAACAAACATGTTTGAAAAAGTGGAACCTAATATAGAAAACATAATCTGTACAACAATATAAACACACAAAAGGAACTTTTCAACAATTCGGTAAGCACATCTTTATAAAAAAAAAAGTATTTGCGACCGTTGGACTACTAACATTTTACTTGCACATATTGGATTTGAATATATATATATTACATGATATTTGTAACCGGCATTGACTTCTGGGAAGGCTTATAATTCTTATATGATATAGAATCTCTATAGAGACACGATATCGGACAAGCAGGCTAAACATTGGCAAAGACGAGACAAGCTGTCAAAACAAAATAAGATGCTTAAAAGAAATAATTAGTTTGGTATGAAAACAAGCATGGTGTGTGAGTACTGCCAATTTGTCGCTCGCTAGCTGGCTATACTTGCAACAACAAGCCAAGGTTGATTAATGGGTTACTGATTGGTCTGTTTGCCGATAGATGGGACGGTAAACTTGATCAAATTAGGCTACAAGACTACATTCAAGGTGAATTTGAGCGCTTTTATGTGTGTAATATAACATTATATTAAACTGAATAACAATGTAGTTCTGCCAGGTCTAGCGAAATCGTGATACAACATAGATAAATTTTGACCGTTATGATCTTAAGACGTTAAATAGGCAGATGGAAACAGAAAAATATTAATCAGATCCAACCCCAAACATAAAACGCCCCTGGGGCCACCTGTATTCCGAGGTTGATATCATGCTCAATGCATGGGCTTTTAAAACGGACCCTAAACAAGTATTTCACAGGTCTACCAAAATAGTCTCAAAACATATTATGGTCGTGTTTTCTACTCTAAAACAGAGAAAAACGTTTGTTATGTTGTCGTTTTTTGATGTTAAATGTTCGAGATCCTGTCATTTTTTATTTGTACCTACTACCCCTTTACCCGGTTTTTTAAACATTTACTTTTTTTTCTTTATCTACCTCGAAATAAAGTGCCCCTCCCCCCGATAAACACACACCAACAACAACAGTTGCATGTAGTTTTATCCGAATCACAATTGTTTGTTACTCTTGCAACGTATGTAACAGTAAACAACAATATCAACATAAGTACACAATCAAACAGATACGAAAAAGGCTTCTACAATGTGCATGCATGAAAAGTGCTGTACCGAAAACAAGGCAGTTTTACCAGTTATTACAATGCCATTGTCTGCTATTGTTTCAAACTACCCAAATACACCAGCACATGCGGTAGTCAAATAGTACAGTTTTTAAAGGGTAGTCTAAACCGATATCTAGCTAGCTAGATTTGCTCTACATGTACAAATTTCTCAAACACGTCTACTCATGCCTCTGTGTGTTAATACGCTATCTTAGCTGTGCAATGGTTGATAAACCATTACTTAAGTACATCATCGACATCAGTATACCAGCAGTGTTTGTTTATACTATTAATATCTACCATTGACTCCAAAGACCATGACCGTACTTTGTGTCTTAATCTTATCTGTCGTCAATTTGTTATTATAAATTCATAAGCCTATATATTATTGGCATGATTAATCTTAGACATTCATTCTTAAATAGACCATGAACTCGAGTGATATTTGCGCCAGGCTGCAGGTTTAAGTGTAAAACCTGATTCAGTTCTATAAAACCTCACCATACCAAAGGGCTATACTTCAAGAACCACTAAACCAATACTAAAGTATTCTGTACTCAATCGATAATATACAGTATTTTTGCTTACGAGGTAGAATTGAAATCAAAATATTTCAAATAAAACAGTAGAAAAGGTTTCCCGAATCTCAGGGTTTTTGAGTGCATTTTTACTGCTGATGACAGAAAGTCGAACACGTTTTTTATTTTGAAAATGTCGTTTCCCGCCCAGAGTTTGCCATTTATTCATTGACTGGAATGTGAATCTATAATGGGTTATTAAACACGTGTGCTTGAAATAAGGAGAGCCCAAGGGCCCTTGGCCCCCTAAAATCAGTGAGGGCCCGCAAAAGATACATCCGGTGGGCCCAAATGGCCCACACAATTTGTGGCAATCTTTATCGCTTACGGTAGTAAGCGTACTGCAGAATTCAGCAGTCATGCAACACTAACAATCACCCGACTATATATCGCAATCTTAAACACTTGAGAACGTTTCTGCAATCTTATTGGTTCTTATCCGTGTGATATGACACGATATCACACGGGTCAGCGCGTGTGCATCGACGCGATACGCGTATTCGCTATTTGAACCAATCGGAGGCGCATAGCAACACCGGGACTGATCGATTTTAAGTAATAGGTAATTCCTTGTAAAATGTAGAATTTAATTTGATTGAAATTTGTAATACTTATGATATTTTTATTTGAATTGAAGTGTTTAAGAATGAGAATAAAGGTATTGTTTTTAGCCGCTGTCGTGCATCTATCGTCTCATATAACACGGGCGACATCAATATTTTTGGCGTAAAACAACTCGGCTCCGCCTCGTTGTTTTACTTAAAATAATGATGTCGCCCATGTCGCCCGTGTTATATGAGACGATAATGCACTCTAGCGGCTAAAAACAATACCTTTATTCTCTAATTCTAAATTCACATTTCAGGAAAATTGAAACAAATTCAAGGCCAAAAACATTGTTATTTACTTAAATCTGAAATAATATTTGATAGTTATGATGTTAAATATAATCTATTCATTGGAATGTTTTTATACGGGTCATTTGTTTCTGTATTTTCCTCAGGCTCTTTCAATCACTTAAAACCAATGGCCCAAATTCGAACCCACAAAAATTTGTGAGAGCCCTCAAACATTTAAGATCAAGGGCCCAAATGGCCCTCAACAATTCTGGCTTATTTCGAGGCCTGATTTTATTATCTTAATTAATTATTTGTCGGAAAGTACCAAATTATGCTAATTTCGACGTCCATTATGACTGACTGGGACAGATTGGGAAGATAAGATGTTAAAACGCCCTTCTCTTTTCGAGACTGACACAATTATTACTTTCTGTAAGCGGCGCCGATAGCTTAACATAACATCCAGTACTCTCATGGCGTATTTACCCAAATCTAAACGTACTAAGCCTATTGAGAAATCGGAAAGTTCAATTTAATTGATAGATTATTTCAGATTAACACAAGAATCCTTAGGATTATTGGTATAGATGAGATGACTTCTGACGTCAATGCCTGGCAGTATGCGCACGCATCATCCCAATTTCTATTGTTTTTTTGCCTGGCAGTATGCGCACGCATCATATTTTGTTCAGGGCTCGTGTTTTTAAAACTCCCGCCACATCACAATAAGGCTATTGAACAGTGTAGTGGTTGCATGGGTTTCACTCAAGCATATCGATATACCCGTCCCATACCTTTGTTGATAAACATTGCGGTCAACGCATCTATTGGAATATAATAAAGGCATACATCTTTGAATTTTAGTTGCCGTCAGATATACAACTTTAGAAATACGAAGCACATTAACCATAATGTAAAATGTTATTTGATCTAAACCAACAGAAAGTAAAGTAATAAAACCCTGGAATAAAACTTGTCCTAGCAATCTTATAAAAGAGGAAATAACACATCTGGATTTATTCATGAAGTGTTTTACTTCAACATGTCAACATTTTATGGCGATTATATAATCCATGAAGTGCCCAACTTGCTAAGGTCCAGAGGGGAGTAAAAGAACATTGTGATATGCAAGGCCAAGAGAGACTGCCCAATGACCGGGCATAAAGAGTTAGTAATTACTGGTAATAGATACTGCACATGCCTAACCAGTTGGCCTGGCTAACAATGTTTCTTCTTTAAGGCAACATACGGCGACGATTGCTGCTAAAACAAAACAGCAGGCTATCTAAATAAGTTACATCATTTTGGCTAAGATCATTCTCACATTGAATATGTTACACAGTTCGTCAGTGACTTAATCCCATCTCAGCAGAATTAATGCACGAACTGGCACAGAAGTAGCGAGTAATCACATTTCTAGACCGCGGCCTGTACATGGCACATACATGCACCGCGACACTCCCTTGTTGATATAGTACGATATAACAAGAAGTGAAATTATTACACCTTTACCTGGAAGGCAAAACATTGGCACTTTGCTACGCAGATTATCTGCAGGACATAGCCGACATTATACCCACAGGTGTTACTTACGGTAGCTAGGCGGATGGTTGCATACATACATGCATGGACTCGATGCATGCGATGTAAATTCATGTAATCATGTAATTTAATAATACTTTCTGAGCATACATATTTCAAATATAAATCACTATAGCTTAAGGAGTCCTCGTTCTAGAACATCTGAGTCTGTTTCAAGATTCACTGATTTGAGACTATTCATGTTTAGATTTATTTCGACAATTTCTACACTGTTTTCAATTATATAGGCCTAGACAGTATATCAAGGTTTCTTCTCTTGAAGCTTCTTGAAAAGGTTTTGCTCGTATTCTGTCCCCAATTCACTCAATAACGCATGGACCAATACTAGGCATGTTTGTACTCACCTGAATCTATTTACCTCGTATAATGACAAGAATGGTAAATTAAAAACTTGTTAGAGCGTTTGTGAAATGCTGGATTTGCGGTATTATAGACACCTACCCGCAGAGCGTTAAGATGAGATTGAAACTGAAGTAAGTAAAATGCAGAAGGGCATGAAAGAGAATAGCAGTTGTAAGGTCACGGAGGGGTGCACGTAATAATGGGGGAGAGTAAATGACAAAGTCCGTGTTCGTAATTACATGTCTTAGTCGCTGTACTTGCAAGACATGAAATCGATGAACAAAACCTTAAGGGAATGGGTATGAACGTTTGGACAGTATTTATTTTGGGACATTGGAGCACATCAGGGACATATCGAATTGCATTCTGAATACGCAGAATGTCCTTCTGATATCAAATAAATTTGATTTTTTTGAATTCGCAATGTAATACACATTTTATGGCAAATCATTAAAAAATGACATTTTTGATATTTAACAGTACTCGAAGTAAACTTTATAAATCTGATGATTTATACTTAAGGTGTATGTATATAGGTGGGATGAAAAGCCGACGATCAATTGAAAATTTTGACCTTTCGTATTGAAGATATGGTTTTTTTTCCCAAAACACCAAAAAAAATAGGTCTTTTTGGAAAAAATCCATATCTTCAATATGAAAGGTCAAAATTTTCAATTGATCGTCGGCTTTTCCTCCCAGCTACATACACTTTAAGAATATATCATTAGATTTATAAAATTTACTTCGAGGACTGTTATATATTAAAAATGTGAAAAATTTCAAATTTTAATCATTTGTCATAAAATTTGTATTATATTGTGAATTTCAAGATATGAAAATTATTTGATATCAGAAAGATATTCTTCGTATTCAGAATGCAATTCGATATGTTTCATGTGCTCTCATGTCCCACAACAATACTGTCGAAACGCTTAAAACGCTCATTCCAGATCCCTTAATGAAGAAGACATTTTGAAATTTGAACTTATTGTACATCGAGGAGGACGATTGTGTTGTTTATACATAATGTAGTGGGGATTCTATTTATTTAGAAGTTGGTAATAACAATATTGTATTATCTAGGGGTGACGACAAAATGGCTTCAGGATGGCGAATATCAGGAGAAAAATCGAAGATCCAGAAATCAATTTAGGTTTATATCTTTAATAATAATAGGAATATTTGTATAGAATGAGGTTATACTATTACGCAAGACATTGCGAGGGAAAGAGCGACAGACACATAGATAAAAATATGTTGCAAACTGTAAATGAAGCGATGGACAAATAAAAGAATTAATAATAAATACTATATGTGGCTGTACACTACGAATGAACCGTAAAGTGGGCAAATTGTATTCCGAGTTATAGTGTAAAATGTGCGTGAAGGTCATATTCAATTTGGTGCGACATCTATCTCATTTCAGTTGATAACTCCAGTCCAGCACCGTTAAAACCAATCAATAATCCTATTTCTGAAGAGGATAATAAACTTCTACCTTTTTCTATAGAATCCTGAAATAGCTCTAGTCTTTGTTTGCTTTGGCTAAATCCTGTTCAAGTGGTGGGTTACAAAGGACTGTATTTTGTCGAGCTATGTATACCAACAATTAACAACGAGAGAACATTATGACTGTTTGAAATTTATTACCAGCAATGTAAAAAAAAGAGACACATGTAGAACCGAAAAAGGTACCATTTTTTGAAGGAGCAGAGTTCAACAAACCATAACCCCGCTTCTGGATATCATTTGAAGTAAAATGATATACCATTTTAAAGCTTATGATATATTTTCTAAACACGAAATAAAACAAAATTGACCGGGACGACTTGACGGCTGATTCGTGGTGTACGGTCACGAATAGCCAACAAGATTGATAGATTCATGTGACTTAAACAAAATGAAAACAAAGAATGTGAAAGATGTCGATTGAAAATAGATTATTAAAGTCTCATTAAATACGAATCAGACCAAAAATGCCGTACTGCGCAGATCATCAACCAATCACACCACGCATTTGCCCTGACGTCAGACGCAAACTAGTCTTTTTAATTCTGTCTTCAATTGACAGGAAAACAATAGAGTAATAATAAATAACAAGATTTTAATTATTATAGTCGTCGTCTACGATTTCCGGCTATGTTACCATTGCGCACGCTACTACTGCTACCTAGTCTGTTCTGTTTTTGGTCTGTGTCAGAGTGTCTTTGTTTACTTCGTTTGCATATGTGACCTGCTACCACGAAATGAGCGTAAAGTCGCAAGTTGGTAGTTTCGAGACACCTCGGCTACTGCGTTGGCGTTCTTTGTTTCAAGCCAGTAGTATGTCTGTATGTGAATGGGGCACAATGGGCCATTCACGAAGGGCATACAAGATCTCACACCACCAAATCAGAGTCCCATAGAGATATGTGCTAAATTTGCCTTAAGAAAACGTCATTTTTTCTTCACAGGAGCGACTCAGTTTTAAGCGACAGCTATGATGGTTGAAATCAGCCCTTGCCTGATCCCTCTGGCTGGGAAAAAATACAGGTTGACCGTCATTATTTTTTACGACTGGCCCTCAAAGTCTACGATGTCTGGGAATTTCCTATTTTTCAGGCAAAACCATGCCGGTGTTTCTGTAAAGAAAAGGCTGCTTAAAATCATTAAAAGTTATTCGATCTCTCCCATCTGTGGTACACTTGCAGGAATTAATATTACTAATCATGACCAATCCAAATTTGGCTAAAATTATGCAAATTTCTGCTCATTTTAATGCTTATATTCAGAATCAATGGGTTTTTCAAAGGGCGCACAACCATATATACTATTTGGTGGTGTGAAATCACAAGCTTGTACTGGTGCGGGAAGCAAAGAACATCAACTCATTTCGTGGTAGCAGATCACATATGCGAACGAAAAAAAGAGTGCCAGATACACTAAAATAGATGGAATTATAAAGTAGATTATTAGAGCAAGAACGCGCAAGAAAGCCCTTATGTCTCGAAACTACCAACTTGCGACTTTATGCTCATTTCGTGGTAACAAGTCACATGTACGAAAGAAAAAGAGAGCGCCAGATACACTAAAATAGATCGAATATAAAGTAGATTATGAGAGCAACAAATACATAAGAACGACATACAAAAATATTAATAATAGATAATGAATCAATTTAAGATTGATAAGGCTTGTTATTTAAAGGTCATATATTGCTCGGACAACATCATATCATTGGCAAGCTAATATTATGAGGACAATGAAAATGACTTTTTTTTTAGAAAATAAGACGTTTAAAATTGATATTCCGCAAAAAACAACTTAAGCGATGAGTTCTTTCGAACGAGACAGATTTGATCTAGAAAAAAGTTGACGTCGTAAAATGACTGTGCCTGCTTTGCGAGAAGGGACTATAAACATTCAATGCACAGAACGTATATTGTTGTTGTTCACAGAAAAAAAACGCTGAATTAAGTATTACAAATTTAATGGTTTTTAAAAATATGGATAAAATCAGCCGCTTCTTTTTTTATATATTATTAAATTGTGATATTACAATTCATATGTATATCAATATCATGAGAAATATTTAAGCTAAAAAATAAAAATAATAATTTGAGCTTGGAATTTCAGCGTGATCAATCTGAGACTAGCATATAAACCGTGTTAAGTCCACAAACTCATGTAACTGATATGCCTGTGCGATATTGTAATGCTATAGTTGTTATAGTTTCAGTTGGATGAAATATTACAAAGCAAACGCATAGTACTAATACTGTGTGAGGCTTTGTTTCCCAAATGAGAATAGTACAATTCATTGTTTGTAATGTCAAACTTGTCAAAGTGATTGTGATTGTGTCACACCAGTAAATGAGTGCACGATATAGTGTCCGCTTCATTTACTTACGTCATCAGCCCGCTGCCTTGAAAATTAATTTCGCTTCAAAAGAACACGTACGAGCCTGAACTTTACCCACACAATTTCTCTTTTTTCATGAGAAATACGCATAAAAAAAATAGCAACGAGTGTCAACTTGTAATGTCATAATTATTATCTTCGAATAGAGATAAACTTGTTTTTGCAATAGACCTGCCCTTTAACAAGTGGTACTACATAAAGCTACAGACTAAGCCTGAAGTTGACGAATAGATTGGGCTATTCCATTTAAAATCCTCAATCCCCCTGTGGAAGATTTTGGAAATATCTTCCACAGGGGGAGTATGAATTTCAAAGGGAATTAACACATTAGCAGCTTCATTTGAAAGTCGCCCTCCCTCAGCAGAAGATTCAGGTTGAATCTTTCTCAGAGGGTGTATGGAATTCAAATGGCATTGCTTAATGTGTTCATTCCATTAGAAATTCATACTCCTCCTGTGGAAGATATTTCCAAGATCTTCCACACGGGTAGTGTGGATTTTAAATGGAATAGCCCTTTTTATTCTGTAACAATGTCCTTTTTTTCTTCTGGCGGCCACCTTTTAAACCATTCTTTAATTCGGCTCATAAAGTACTTTTCCACAGTAATCTTTCGGTGTAATTGTTTGTCCTTAAGAGTAGACGAGGTATTTTGGTCGAAGCAACCAAAAACAAAATCGATTTTCATTATCTGGATATTATTGAAAATAACGCCTTGATGTTTTGCAAAAGTTCATTCTACAAATCCTATACTTTGCAGACTTGCTTAACTTATTGTTGTTAATGAGTTATGTACGTTTTACAAAAGTGTTGTTGTTTACAACATAACTCAAGAAACACAGGACCTACAAAAGTATATCTGTGATATTTGAATTCTTCTACACGCTCGCTATGAAATGAGCAATGCAGTTTTTGCTAAAGCTCACTACCATTCGCAAGATGCTGTGAACTACCAAATCGCAACAGTTTAAAATAGTTTATGACCTTAACGAACAATACAAGGTTTTTTTTCATTTAAACCTAACATTACATGTGTATCTGTCGCTCTTGCTCTCCCATTGTCTGTATTCTAAACAATACCTATTATTAAGAATTTAATACTCTTAAAATTAAACTGATTTCACCCAATACTCATCATTCAGAAGCCATTTTTTGGTCTTCATCAACCCTAGATAATACGCTGTTGTTATTATCCATTCTGAATACGTAAAATCCACACTGCATTGTGTGTAAACAAAATTCTCCTCCTCCTCGATGTACACAAAGTTCAAATTTCAAAATGTCTTCTTCATTAAGGTCTTGTTCATCGATTTCATGTCTTGCAAGTACAGCGAGTAAGACATGTAATTACGAACACAGACTTTGTGATTTACCCTCACCCATTATTAGTTATACCCCTCCGTGACCTTACCACTACTATTCTCTTTCATGCCCTTCTGCATTTTACTTACTTCAGTTTCAATCTCATCTTAACGCTCTGCGGGTAGGTGTCTATATTACCAACATTTCACAAACGCTCTAACAAGTTTTTAATTTACAATTGTCACTATATTTAAAATCTACAATGTAAATGCATTCAAGTGAATACAAACATATCTAGTATTGATTCAGTGGTTCTTGAGTAATTTGAGAGAGAATTTGTGTTGCTTTAAAAAAAAACCGATTAAAGTGTTCCCGGGAATGTCTTACAATCGGTGTGCTAATTTGCTCCTCGGTGCGATCAAGAAAAACAAAGTTGTGCTGAAAACTGATAGTTGAAAACAGTAAAGAAATTGTTAACAATGAATCTAAAAATGCCTAGTCTTGAGTTAGTAAATCTTGAAACAGACTCAGATGTTCTAGAACGAGCACTCCTTAAGCTATAGTGATTTATATGTTTGAAATATATATGCTTAGAAAGAATCAAATTACATCGCATGCATCGAGTCCATGCATGTATGTATGCAACCATCCGCCTAGCAACCGTAGGTAACACCTATGGGTATAATGTCGGCTATGTCCTGCAGATAATCTGCGTAGCAAAGGGTGCCAATGTTTTGCCCTCCAGGTAAAGGTGTAATAATTTCACTTCTTGTTATATCGTAACTCTTTGTCACTAGTTACATCAACAAGGGAGTGTTGCGGTGCATGTATGTGCGATGTACAGACCGCAATTTTATACTTGCTCTAGAAATCTGATTACTCAGTCTCGTTACTACTGTGCCACTTTTTCGTGCATTAATGCTAAGATGGGATTAAGTCACTGACGAAATGTGTAACATATTCCATGTGAGAATGATATTAGGCTTGCCAAAATGATGTAACTTATTTAGAGAATTCTGCGGTTTTATTTTACACGAAACACTTGTCATAATATGTGATGCGATCAAGCAAAATCAGTCGGAACTCAGACATATTGATTTTGAGATATAGCCATACAAAGGAAATACTTCCTTTTGTTTCCTTTTGTTTTGGAAACTCTTTAATTGCTCATATCTTTGGAACTGGTTCTTCAATTTCAATGGGGTTTTCTCCAAAATCCAGATTTTTAAATGCTGTTTACTATCCTATAAGAAACTGAAAATTCAATATTTCCGAGTTCCGACTGATTTTGCTTGATCGTATCACATATGTTGTCTGTAATTCATGCGAGTATTTTTGGGGGCTTTGGAGGCGCGAGCCCCCGGGGTAAAAGCAGGGGACGGCAAAAAATAAGGGGTGGCGGTCTGGCGGAAGATGAAGGAAGGTCAAACTACATAGTTCTTGGGCACAAGAGTTATTTTCGTGCATACAAAATGTATAATCATGTCGCGGACTCATCAAAAAATGTTGGTGGGTATGATGCCCCGGAATTTTGAGGTGGTGGTTCTTTGGGAGCTGACGGCGTACTCATAAAAAGGGGTCTTTTGGAGCTGCGAACAAGTAAAATGTGGACTTTTGGAGCTGCGAACAGTCAAAATCAAGGGTTTTTCTTGGCTTTCTGGTTGAAAATCGCTTGAAAAAACCATAAATATGATGAATGAGCAATTTTGTGGTCTTTTAGAGCTGAAAATTATCAAAATCAATGGTCTTTTTGGAGCTCTATTATATAAGGGGTCTTTCGGAGCCATAAAATCCACAAAAAAAAGGGTTCTTTCCGGGGAACATACCCGTATGGTCATTTGTGTTCAGTGGCTAGAACGGAGATATCGACCCTGAAGGTCAAAAATTGCACTAGCAAGAGCAACCACTGGTGGCGCATCGTATTGTGAATGGAGGGCCAGGCCTGGGAGGGCGATACGTGTAGCCTGTGATTAACCTGTGTGGGTTTGTTTGTGTCTGGATTTGATTAACAGATTAAGACTGTACTGATGAACATTAACCATATACTGCACGGTTTAGCTAGACGTGATTAAACTACTTTGATATTCGGTTCTGCATGTTAATTTACACACTTTAAAGCGCTCAAATCCACCTTGAATGTAGTCTTGTAGCCTAATTTGATCAAGTTTACCGTCCCATATATCGGCAAACAGACCAATCAGTAGCCCATTAATCAACATTGGCTTGTTGTTGCAAGTATAGCCAGCTAGCGAGCGACAAATTGGCAGTACTCACACACCATGCTTGTTTTCATACCAAACTAATTATTTCTTTTAAGCATCTTATTTTGTTTTGACAGCTTGTCTCGTCTTTGCCAATGTTTAGCCTGCTTATCCGATATCGTGTCTCTATAGAGATTCTATATCATATAAGAATTATAAGCCTTCCCAGAAGTCATTGCTGTTTACATACTTCCCGACATGCAATGCAAAGATTATGCAATAAGTTCTCATTCAATTTGTCAGGATCATAATAAAAATTCCTTTAAAAAAGGAATGGGCGCCCAACTGTTTGGATACTTTTTTTTTCTCTTTAAAACAATAATGTAATATTAGCATAGAAAGAAGTCCATTAATTTTGTATTTTAAACAAAGAATATACGCACAACATTTTATCCCGAACATATCAGAAAACAATAATAAAATCAAATCCAAGCAAATTGTGGTTTTATTTCTAAGCTGGGCATACTTTTAAGCAAAACAGTTGCGAAGTAAATCTAGCAAGACCGAAATTAGACGCTCTTTGCAAAGTCAAGCCAAACAAGAGAAATGTGTATGATTGGGGAAGGTGTTCTGACAATCCAAATATAAACTTAGTCCACCTCAAATGACCTGTAACAATTTGTGATTGACATTACTTAATTCACCTCGGATGACTTTGATCTGACATTCAACTTTTTCGTTCTTACACCAATCATATCCATAACAATTTAACTCTTACAACTTCCTGTCAACTCTCTAATTTAAAACTCTAAATTTCTGTCTGTTTGCCTTTTCTGTCTACAGTTTGTTACAATTATTATGATAAGCAAACATTGCTGGGTAGATAACAGGATTTAGTTATTTACTTAATCCAATCATGGAGGTAGTATAGCTACAACCTTGGCGAAAAATGTTGCCACACCTGAGCGTTAATTGGCCAACATCCTTCCCCGCTCCCCTATTGCAATGTTGATTTGGACAAAATCGTCATCATTTCTACATTACAGTCTCCCAACATTGGAAAATGGGGGTGGGGGGTGGGGAAGGGGCAAGTGTAATCTGAATGTGCATTTGCAACTATTATACAAAATAGTACGGAACTATCCCATATTTAGCTTCGATTGCGTGCTTTTAACACCAGAACGTGCTGGTGTGGCCCTGGTGTGGCAACGAATTTCCGCCAGAGTTGTAGTAGGCTTACTACCTCCATGATCCAATCATGGCAATAACGTCAATTTTGGTCTTCAGTGTTTTAAAATACAACAATGTAGAACATGTATAATTAATATGCCGTGTTGTTTGCATACAGTTTTCCGCCCAATTGTGCCACCATATTGCAACTTTGGCAATAACCGCTATATAGATTCTATGGTAATTAGCAAACAAAAGCCATCAGTAGAGTCCTCGTTAATTGATCTAATCACTATGGACCACAATAGTCTCATCCCAATGGCATAGTCCAATAACCTCAATTACATAATCATAGTGCAAAATTTGACCTCAAGTTGCAGAGTATGAGTTTGTGTACCCAAATTTTCAAAGGATGAAAGTAGGCCTACAAATGTATTAGGGCTTAAGAACTGTTCCCATGATAGATGAGCATGTTGTGGATCCTAGTGTATGGTCAAATGTCACCGTCTATCGGGTTTCTAAGGCACACGGTAAACTGGTTGAACCCATACAAAGGTCAGGATTTATTTGGTGTTTTTATAAATCCTAATTTTGTATTTTAAACAAAGAATATACGCTCACCATTTTATCCTGTGCATATCAGAAAACAATAATAAAATAAAATCCAAGCAAATTGTGGTTTTATTTCTGAGCTGGGCATAATTTTAGCAAAACAATTGCGAAGTCAATCTAGCAAGAGTGAAATTAGAAGCTTTTCACAAAGAATCACAAAGTCATGCCTATATTTTGGCGCCTCCGTAGAGGGCGCCAAAAACGTAACATATTTGCGCGTATGACATAATTATAGTTATGAGGCTCAGCAGGTCCAAGGTCAATACAGGGGTGAAAATTTGAGTTGCTCCGATTTTCATAAAAATGGATGCAAACTGTTCCTTAAGTTCAAAAGAATTCAGGAAAAGAATAGTTTTTATTACCTGTGATATCAAGTTTAGAAGATAGATGATAAATAAATACAAATTCCATTGAAACCTATCGAATCCTACATTTTTTTACTCTTTGCTGTGTAACATGCCAACTAGACATCGCAAAAAGTACAATCTATTCTTTTTCTGAAACCTCTTAAGGGCTGGGGTATGAACGTTTGGACAGTATTTATTTTGGGACATTAGAGCACATCAGACATATCGAATTGCATTCTGAATACGAAGAAAGTCATTCTGATATCAAATAATTTTGATTTTTTGAAATTCGCAATTTAATACACATTTTATGGCAAATCATTAAAATTGATATTTTTGATATTTAACAGTACTTGAAGTAAACTTTATAAATCTGATGATTTATACTTAAAGTGTATGTAGGTGGGATGAAATGCCGACGATCAATTGAAAATTTTGACCTTTCGTAATGAAGATATGGATTTTTTTTCCCAAAACACCAAAAAAAATTAGGTCTTTTTGGGAAAAAAAATCCATATCTTCAATATGAAAGGTCAAAATTTTCAATTGACCGTCGGCTTTTCCTCCCTGCTACATACACTTTAAGAATATATCATTAGATTTATATAATTTACTTCGAGGACTGTTATATATCAAAAATTTGAAAAATATCAAATTTTTATAATTTGTCATAAAATTTGTATTATATTGTGATTTTCAAAAAATGAAAATTATTTGATATCAGAAAGACATGCTTCGTATTCAGAATGCAATTCGATAGGTCTGAGGTGCTCTCATGTCCCACAAAAATACTGTCGAAACGCAATAAACGCTCATTTTAGATCCCTTAACTCGTCGAACAATTTGCCACAACTTTTACGTAAATTTGACCAACTTTGACTTTTGACCCACACACAATAAGCAAATCGACCTGTGACCTTTTGTGCCCCATAACTTCTTAACGCACAAACATTACATTTCTGGAATCCATGGGGTCAGACGTGTAATTCGACATATTTGAAAGTGTTATTGGAATAAAATTAATTCCCCCCCCCCCCTGCAAAATATTGCTTGGCATACAACAGATTCGAGTTCAGCATACCCAAATTAACAAAATAAGCTGGTTGCCAACTTTTACAAAAACTTGCCGCTAGGAATGCGATTTTTCCAAAAATAGAACCAGTCTAGTACATTTTTACCTCCGAACGCAAATGTTTTGACGTACTTATGCAAAAGGTTGTAGAAATTATGGTGCGGCGATATTGTCGAAAATAAAATTATATTGTTCGAGATCTTGGTGTTGTATGTACTGATCGTAATGAATCATGTAGTCAAAATTAAGAACTAGTCTTATCAATTCCATTTTATTGTATTCTTTTCCATCTTAACAACGTCGTCGGCTTCACGTATCTAATATTTACGCACAGACGTTCAACGTTATATCTACGGAGTCATCCGGGACCTATTAAAACATTGGTTGGTAATTGATGCCCGATGCATCCATTGATTAAGCTATATAGTCTCGTTAACGACACCATATCTGCCGCAGGTTGACAATCCCGTGGGGTTAGCGCTATAAAACTTGGTAATGAGATTAGAAAAGAGCTGAATGGTAGTTAGAAATCGTGAATTATATTGTTGTAAGTTATATTGATTTAAATAATGTTAATAATGTTATAGAGGTGCTAAATTAGGAATTCTGTTTCCTAGCAAAAACATTTCCGAATAAGGTTCCATACATTGTTACGTTTAACTATTGTATTTGCGATCTACGTTCAGGTTATTCCGGAGGGTTTTGATTTCAAAGGACAACTATTTGTGTCTTGTATCTCAGAAGAATTTGCTCCTCTTCAAAAAGCGTTTTTAAAGAATATCTCACGTTTCAGCCACTGATACAATGACATCATACGTGTAATATAGTAATGGAATTATTTTCCAAATAGGTATATAACTTTGCATTACTTACATCTATGGCAAACGTTATTATTATTGTAAGGATATCTCTCCCTCAAAATAGGCTATATCACTAAACCGATATTTTACGTCGCTTTATAGTTAACAATTCCTTTGGAAATACTAATGCTTTAGCTATAGAAATAACTATGTCACAAACATCAAAATATTTATGATTTGTTATACACAAGCACGACACTATTACGAGTCGTGACGCTACAATACCTCAAACCCATTATCGTCACAATTTCTCTTTTTCAAACTTATTCAACAATAACGCCATAAGTTTCAAAAACGGCACCAGCAGACAATTATAGACAAAGTAGATGACACATCACAATGTTTACTCAACTTTTCACTGACGTTTTACGTAAAATACTGCTTACTTGATATGAGGACGATTGGACTCAAAAAAGCTTAAAGCTTACAGAAGAATTCACTGCTGTCATGATAAAGTTCTAATCAATTTTGCTTTAGGGAATGTAAGCATGAAGACATGCCCGTGGCAATAACATTTCAAACGACATTGCGTACAGATTTTTGGGTAAACTCATATTAATGCAAGATCATTCTAATGGTTATGTCGACATTCAACGACCCAATGCTGTGAATGTTTGTACTTCTTTGAATACAGATTCAAATTAGGTAAAAATATGTGTTTTTATAAGGTTATACGAAATATATTGTAGCGGTATCGTCTGCGTACTCGACAAAGTTCACAATAGCGCGCAGAAGGTTGCATTAATGGAGACAGGACTACGAAATTCAAAGTACATGACAATGAATGCTAAATTCTCGTTGACAGGGTGTAAGTTCTCCGTAAAGTACTCAGGTAGACGACCTACCCACGATGAAGATAAAAAAAATCCCCCGGCCTGCTCAAATTGTGCTTTTATGCCCGTGAAAATTCAAAGGGTTGAATCGTTCCTCTAACTTCTTGCATTTATGCATAGGTACATGATTGACGCATACTTTGATTCCTCGAGTT
This sequence comes from Amphiura filiformis, assembly GCF_039555335.1. NCBI lineage: Eukaryota > Metazoa > Echinodermata > Ophiuroidea > Amphilepidida > Amphiuridae > Amphiura > Amphiura filiformis. Next base: position 59,118,218 of record NC_092634.1, read on the forward strand.
TAAAAGGGTAAAATCCATCACTCTTGCCCTGGGTGTATTCGTATAAGGGAACTTTAGGCTGCAGTTTATATAAGGACTGATTTTAAAAGCAATATCCTTGCTAAAATCGCAAGTTAATGCTGAAAAAGCCTCAAAGTGTTTTTGTAGATGTGTCGCGAGCCCCATGGTACTTTTACTTCTACTAATGTCTTGCAATAACATCGCTACCTCGTGCTTAATGCTTGCTCTTTCACTCTCGTCATATATGTAGTGTTCGTAGTGAAACCACTTTTCGTCTTTTATTTAGCTTATCCTTATCATTGGTTTAATTTTCTTTTCACTTTCTTTTCTTTACTTCTCTTTCACCAGCCCTATCTAACCTTTCATCGCCCAAATCTTTTTCAATTCTCTGACGATGCCTTTCCTTTTTGTGTTTTATGAAACGATTCATGAAATGTGTTCCTTTGTATGTTCCTCTTTAATTTAATTTGACGTGTTTGATGCTGTTATTACTGCGAGGGTTTTTTGCATTTATCTAGTATTACACAATGGGGAATTGTGTTATTCGGCTAAATGAATGTTTTAAATTTGAGACTGTTCCTTCTTCGGATATTTGAAAGGCGAGGTTTATAGGTCTTTTGTGCTACACGTCGTTGCGGCCTGATTTTTGGATCTGTTATTTAGTTTTATATTTAATTTAAAGAAAGCATAGTTTTTTTGTGAAACATGTGGTATGCCCCGATCATAATTGAAATTGAAAGACGAAGCGAAGTGTTTTAAGTAGCAAGGTTTGTGGCTTTAATTTGAAAGTCATTGTTTCACTAGCAACAAATTGGAAGACAAAATTTGCGCTAACTTTTGTCACGTTGCACAAATGAGCGATAAATAATAGTATTTTGAAATTGTTACCATGGTTAATCTTTTTCTATTAATTGCCTCTGAGAAGGGAGAGAGAGGGAGAGAGAGACAGAGCAAAAACGACGGAGTGTATAGAATCGTTTACCAAGATTTACAGTATCTCAAAGTAAGTGATATCTTTAGAGGACTTCAGCTTAAGTTGAAGGGCGTTAAAGTATTTTAAAGCAGATATAAAAGCAGAAAAACAATATTATATAGATAACGCTGGGGCTGGGGAAGAGCAGAAGATGTTTAGGCTGTAGGTATTCAGTTCGATCCTCATCTTCCAACATTTTTTCATTTAAGAAGAATAGAATTTTGATTTGAAAATTACTACCAAAATCGTAGGTTAAGAATTCCAAATCAAATACCGTAGAATTCCGTCTAGAAGCATATATGCCTCTAAACGAGGTTTTTTTTAAACGAAAGATATAAAAGGCCAATACCCTTCTCAAAAACATTGCAATAGATTGGTCTTACAAATATACATGTTTGTACAGCCGCCTTTATCAGTAATATAGTTGTTCAAACTCCAAATAACGTTTTTGTTGAGAGTGTCTGCCTCTTGTCTCTTGTGTCAAAAAAACCTCGTTTAGAGGCATATATATGCTTGTAGACGGAATTTTACGGTATATCTTTTATGTCTCTTTTCTCAAATTGAATTACTAATAGTTTGACATAAATGAGATGTTCATTCCACAGGTTGGGTCTGGTGATATAGTTTAGCTGTAGGTTGAAAGACAGGGGCAGCGTGTTGAAGAGGCTGCCGAATCGACCAATGTATAGATGAGGTGACCTCAATGTTTATCAACAAAGGCAAGGGACTGGTATGTTTTAATGCTTGAATGAACCCCATGCAACCACTACACTGTTTAATAGTCTTATTGTGATGTGGCGGGAGTTTTAAAAACACGAGCCCTGAACAAAATATGATGCGCGCGCATACTGTCAGGCAAAACACAATGGAAATTGTGATGATGCGTGCGCATACTGTCAGGCATTGACGTCAGAAGTCACATCATCTATAAATCGATCAATACAGAACCATCGAAACGGTGAAAGTCAAATTTTTCGAACGCTTCGCGCGCATTGTAGTTAATAAGTCATAATAACAGACCGTTTTAATTTCAGCCAACATTTTGATACCAGTGTCAAGTTTCTCTTGTAACTATTTGCTCATACTATAAAAATATACAAAATCATCACCAAATGAGATGCAGGTATAATGAAGATATGGAGGCAGGTTTGGTTGCTTCATCTCTTCAATAAGAGGGTAGCATTCCCTACCCTGGCCCAGGGCTCCACAAACCCTAGCTACGCCCCTGGGTTTAGAAAATAATAATTAGAACGACATTCGAGACCAAGACGTATTTAGTTACTCCCCTAACGGAACAAATGTTGTGAGCGTCTATAGTTCCTTCAAGAAATATATCAATCAGAGCGCTGTCAGCGTGATTCATATTTATTGTTTCGAAGACAAATGAAGAGCTTATTTCCAAACCGTGTTAAGTCCACAACCCCATGTGTCTCATTTACTTGTGAGATACAAGTTTGACATTAGCAACAATGAGTTGTACCATCAACAGGCTATTATTTACCATAACAATGCTGCATAACAATATGCAGACTATTGTTGTCATTTGGGAAACAAAGGCCTCACACAGTATTGTTACTGTGCGTCCATCCACTGTTTGCTTTGTAATGGTTGCATCCAACTGAAATTATAATACCTAGCATCACAACACATTGCAGTATCGCACAGGGAAATCAAAAACATGGGATAGTGGACTTAACACGGTTTGGAAATAAGCTCTTCAAATACTGAATATAAGAAATGTCATCGTTTCACGACGAGGAGTCTCCGTAAATGGAGTCACACAACCTAAACTAGAATCATTTACACCTACATTAGGCTGGCGACAAAAGAATAATGCTCTGATTATTCGAGTATCACGATGCGTTCCCTCCGTGATACTTGTGTAGTTTATTTGACTGAGACAACATTTATGATTCTCAATATGATTTGCAAAAAGACGCAGTAACGCATGGTCTTTCCTCACAGCTGATAATATGCCTCCAAGTATTTTTGTGATCGGTCAAACTGAATATCTCTCTTATTATATATTGTTCAGTACACCAAACTGTTTCCGTTTTCAAAATGAGCACTAGGGTCAATTCTTTCATTAGTTTAAATTCATATCACATACCATACTGTATACCACGCAAGGGAAGAGGTGTTTTTTTAATAAATCTGTGAAAAATAATGTCTAAACTGTTCACGCTATTCACACAATGCTAACCACACCGTACCGAGGCACGGTTTATTCCTTGCATAGAGGGTTGAATAATTTCATCTGGAATAGCCCAATACCATATCACAATGCCACTGTGCTAGATTTGGTTCTATATTTAACGATGTAACCTAATACCACAGTTACGATTGTATGATATTCTTTTAATAAATTCAAATAGTGTAATCGTTTTATATCAGTTCAGTTACTTTTCTCACACAATAAGATAAGCTTAACAGTTAATGTAGAGTAAATATGGGATTATATTCGGTAATTGTGTTTAACTTACTTTCACTTGTCGGAGACTGGAAGAGATTTGATTTCGAATAAATCTACTTTTGAATATAATATCAGCTTAAAAGCCCATTCAGTGATTTGTTCATTTGGAAATTTGTAAAAATCACCCAAATTCTGGTTTTTTTTGCCCATTTGTTAGTAGCATAGATATACTAACATACCCTGATACTATAGAAATTATGACTTGAGACGAAAAGAAGCTTCCAATTTATTTCCAAAATTTTAAAGAGCACCATCGAACTTTGACCTGGAACATGGACATTGCCCCTGGTCACGTAAAAAGTTTGTCCTGTCGATTGATGGCGCACTGTAAAGAAATCTCAATATACGAAATGGAACTAGAAACACTTTCTAATCCTTCATTGTCTGAACTATTTTGTCAATTTATCCTGCGAAAACGATACTTTAATATAACGCTATAGATGTATCCCCTTTATTTATGAGCTACTCGAATAAATTTCAAAATTGCTCCTGTTCTCGCGGAATCACTGAAAATCCCTTTAAGGTTATTAATTATTGTAAACCGTTGTGATTTGGTAGTTCACAGCATCTTACGAATGGTAGTGAGCTTTGGAAAAAACTGCATTGCTCAATTTATAGCGAGCGTGTAGAAGAATTAAAATATCACAGATATACTTTTATAGGTGCTGCGGTACTTGAGTTACGTTGTAAAGAGGGCTGAAACAACAACACTTTTGTAAAACGTACGTAACTCATTAACAACAATAAATAAAGCAATACAATTTATAGAATGAACTTTTGCAAAACATCAAGGTGTTAATTTTCAATAATATATTGATCTAGATAATGAAAATCGATTTTTAGGTTGCTTCGTCCAACAATACCTCGTCTACACTTAACAGCACATAAAGAAAGCACGAGGAATAGCATCGTCAATACAATTCGTACACTAATATATATTGAAGACAGATAGGCCAAAGAGGTTAGCAATCTCCTCTACGTAACCTTGTTAAGATCTTGCCAGACCATTTAATAAAATCTTATACGACTACATAAGCTTTTATTAAACAGGACGTCGCTCGTGACCAGGAGGGACATGTGTAATATGAACACAAGGTCACAGTCAAACTGTCGTACAACATGATTGCAACATGATAGTTCCATGTCTGTATTAAAGCAGGTGGTTGTACATTGTGGAATGTCTAGTGGGCAGGTGCTATTACATAACACGGACATCGGGACCTTAGTCTGTTTAACTGATTCAGTTATTAAAGCAATACATACAATTTTTATTACACAATGTGTTATATCGTTTTCACCATAGGGTCACTTGGGCGTAATATGGACCCTTGGGGTTATGGCCTAATAAAAGGAAAATGTTACAGCCCCCTCTGTTGAATCATTGGGTCTAATGCCACCTTTCGAATGTGCTTTTAGCTGTAAACATAGAAAAACAGTGCCTGATTATCCATCATAAAATCAACAATTTTGCGAAATGGCAAGATATTTTTGCGTCAATTTTGTACTTGTTATAAGGTCCTAATTGTAGAGATTGCCACGTTAAATAGAGTTGAAGTAATCAAAATGATCAAGATTCTGTCATAATAAGTGTGTAATATGGATCGAATTGTAGAACTGCGAAATATAGGGGTGAGGATCGAGTGTGTGAATGACCTCCTGCACCCCAACAAGTATAACCATAACCCTAATCCTAACCCCAACCCTAACCCTATCCCTAAACAAATATGGTGCGTGGGGTGAAAACACAGGGTGCGCAGGGTTGTACGCAGTCATTGACACCAAAATAAATTATCGAGCAGCGTTACTTTGCCAATTCAATGTCACATCTATAAGGACGAATTGGGTACAAAAGTCAAGCGGTCTCGTCAGCATTGGGCTATTCCAGTTGAAATCCAAACACCCCCATGGAAGACATGACCCTTATCTCCAGCTCTGGGAGTGTGAATTTCAAATGGAGTTAGTGGGTGACTCCATTTGAAATTTACACCCCCTGTGTGGGAGATTAAGATCATGTCTTCTGCAGTGGCTGTGTAGATCTCACCTGGAGTAGTCCATTATTTGCATTCAAATCAGAGCTCATGTAAGATAAATAACACGATTGACTAAAATGGATGAATTATCCAACCTAAATCATGTCCTTAATTAGCCCATCACTCGGTCCATGTCCGTGCACCCAATCAGCTACAACATCTTAATTTCACCATTGCATTTCGATAATTTGGACACGGGTCCAAGCTTCTGCATGGACAAAGGTCAGTTAGCTATTGGGGAAAAGGAAGAAAAAGAGAGAAGGAAGTGGAATTCGTGTACTCTTTACAAGATAAACGATGCTTTTGTTCGACTGGTTCACTTGAGGGTTTACACATATCACACACCACCCGCCACACACCCGCCACACACACCCCACACACACCCCACACACACCCCAACAAACTCTCCCTTTAAAATATAACAATACGGAAAGCTACTCTTTTGCATTTGCTCTCAAATACTGATGTTGTCCGACTTTTCCGATTATTTATCGCGTAGTACAAGCCGAGCTTCCAAGACGCACTAAAACATCATATTTGTTCTGGTAACAGATCCAAAAGAAATGAATTACGCGTACTGGAGTGAGTACTTCATATCTGTTATCAGAATTTATTTATTTAATTGACTTTGAACGACACTGATGAATCTCATCAATAATAATCATATTCGTTGCTTTGTTTTCGCTGTGTTAACTATGCTCACTTGCTAAACAGCGTATTACGGTCAAAGAATGGGCACTTGTTCACTTTTAATTAAAATTAGAACTATTGAGCCATATTTTGTAACACGGTCTACAAGGGGGGGGGGGTTGTTGTACCCCCTCTAATTTATCAATTATAAACGTAATATGCCGCTAAATTTATAGTGTATAGCTATGGGTCACTCTTATCCAGTGATACCAAAATAAATACAAACATTCCCCACATAATGTCGCTATGACGTCATAATGTGAGGGCGCCCATACAAATTTGGGAAGTATAGGCAAAATTGATTTTCGGCTAAAAACTCTACCAAAATGCGTTTTTCACCGATTTTTCAAAGGAAATTACTATTTCAACCTAATTGACAAGTAAAAAGTCAGAAGCTCTTGAAATAATTTGACTAGAGTGAAATGAAAATCATTGATTTTACTGTAGAAACCAGTGGTCTGCCTCCCCAGCACCCCCTCTATGCCCATCTTTGACGGGTGGTCCTATCCCGTGTAAGGTGCTGGGGTAAAATGTTATCACTAAAATGAGCGCAAAGGAAAGCTGTACGATTAGCTTAGGTCGTTTGGGCGTAAACGCGTGGATTTGTTTGTGACGGATAAAAAATCTTAGGGGGGTTGGTCCATAGTCAGAAGAGGTCACAAAATGAATACCTATACGCTCATGGAACATTTCTGTCGATCGGTGTTTACCTCTTCAAAGTCAATGGACTATTAAAATGTCCCCTTTAACTAGTTTCTGCTTTTTTGACCTGGCAACATTAGTGCAAGTCAGATCGAATTTTCCGTAAATTAAATCAAGCTCGAAATTATTAATACTTGAAAGGCGCGAGGTTGTAAACATCTTTTGAGTGATGAGCATGAACAGGTTACTCTAAATAATATTTCAGAATAATGTAATAAACAAAATGATAGTCAAGTTAAGACTTCTTGCACCATACCTTATGCAAACACTGCGGGAACAGGGAGTTTGTATGAACAGTGTTAATTATGTGCATATTATATAACACAATTGTGTCATTGAACTGAGAAAAAACCCATAAAATAATAATCAAAAACGTTTAAAGCAGACGAGACATAAAGATGAGACATAATAGACATTCTTAAACACTTGAGAACGTTCCTGCAATCTCATTGGTTCTTATCCGTGTGATATGACAAGATATGACACGGGTCAGCGCGTGTGCATCAACGCGATACGCGTGCTCGCTATTTGAACCAACGGGACTGATCGATTTAAAGCCCTAGGTAGTTCCTTATAAAATGTCGGATTTAATTTGATTAAAATTTGTAATACTTATGATATTTCTATTTGAATTGAAGTGTTTAAGAATGAGAATAAAGGTATTGTTTTTAGCCGCTGTCGTACATCTATTCTCATATAACACGGGCGACATCATTATTTTTGGCGTTTTACTTAAAATAATGATGTCGCCCGTGTTATATGAGACGATAGATGCACTCCAGGGGCTAAAACAAATACCTTTATTCTCTAAATCAACCTTGGCTCAAAATTATGGTCACTGCCCAGCAAACACAAAACGTTTTCGACATCATTCGCAAAAGGTTATAAAAGGTTGTCAGAAAACGTTTAAATGTTTGCCCAAAATATTTACAATAACGTTTTTAAAATGTTTTCACGACCTTTATATAACCCGACATTTAAATGTTATTAAAACGTTTTGTAAAAAACATTTTAAGAACATTTCTGTGTTTACTGGGTGCAAATATTTTAACATAATGTTATTTAAGTGTTGACAAAATATTTGGCCAAAAATGTTTGCAAAAATAGTTTACAATGACATTTCGAAAACATTTTAAAAATATTGTTGTAGTGTGTTTTCATACAAAACGTTTTAAAACGATTTCATGACCTTTATATAACCCGATATTTTAATGTTATTAAAACGTTTTTACCTAAACCAAAATCCAAAATATAACTTATTTAAAACGTTTTAAAAACGTTTTTGTGTTTGCTGGGTGGTAACCATGGTAACAAATGAGGGGAACAATGATAGCGGTTTTTGGCAAGGTATAACCTCTAGATAAACTTGTGAATATTCTCAGTTATCCAGGTAGATAAACATAATAAAATGAGTATTGAATCTGTTCATCTGAACAGAAGAATGTTGCAAGAAGAATTTTGGCTGCCATTTTGAAAAAAGGGCGAAAAGGTCCAAAAGCTACCACTGCTCCACTGCTATCACATATTTTCAAACTCAATGAGTATTGAATCTGTTCATCTCATCCAAGACGCTTCATCAGGCTGACTGATCAGATGATGAACTATATATTGACCTGTGACACACTAGATGGTATGACGTCACAGGAGAGTCACCGGTGTAGCTTCCTGATTGCTGTGTCGTAGGTCCTTGAAAGGTTGTGGCGAAGTCCCCCTCAACAGAGGAGGGGGGCTTCTGTGACGTCATACCATCAAGTGTGTCACAGGTCAATAGTTCATCATCTGACCAGTCAGCCTACGGCAACTTTGTTTTGTCTTCCCGAGTAATCAATGTAGTGTTGAAAGGGACCAAGTGGATGAGAGAGAATGTCTTCTATTTTTTTGCAATCTGCGCCGTTGTGCCATCACCATGATGAGGCCAAACGAAGGCCTATCTGCTTTCAAGATGATCTCTTTTCCTCGTGATTTGAAAACTTTCTTCTTACTCATATTGGTGAAAGTCTTCAGCTGATGGAATTTCTTTGCTGGTGGGTCTTTCGGTAATCTTTCATCCTTGAAGTTGGAATTACTTTGATCTCCAATCTCATTTGCCCTCATCAAATCAGAGGTAATGTCTCTGGAGGCTTTCTTTGTTGTAGCGATGATTGTGAGATCCTGCTTCTCCGAGAATGGGTGATCCAGTTCTGGGGCCGTGACTGCTGACACTCCGGGCTGACACAACTTCCTACCTAATCTGTCTGGATTCTTGGCTGCTGTAGATCTGTATGGTAGAGTTCATGTTTCTTACCTTGCACAATATCTCGTAGCTGTCCCAAGAATGCGCTGCGAAATTCGGCGGTTATGTAGTACCTTTTGAGAGCTCTAGCTCTCAAGATGAACCGTGTTGTGCCTCCATGAGTCTATGTGTCATTATTAACTGTAACCTTAGTGGTCTGGACCACAGCGATTCCCGGAAAGGGGTTGTCGCTGGATATTTGCACCAAGAATTGGCCTTCCTAACGTCAAGATACACGACAGGGTTACTTTCAGGTAGATTTGTCATCAGGCAAAGCACCATGGGGCCCGAGTTTTTATGGCATTAAAAATAAGCGCAGTGATTTATAGTGCACTACGCACAGGCACAACGCCTAGACGTTGATCCACAAGCCTCAGCACACCTCCGCAGGTGCAGTTATAAAAGATGCAGTTGCCCTCTTGAGAAGAACGCAGAAGACGAAGCACTACGTCTTCTATAATGTCTTTGTAGTTTTATAATGTCTTTGTAGGACATCCAGTATCCTGATAGCTGTCCATTGTTGTAACGAAGAAGGTGTTTCATACAGGTAGTCTCTTCATAAGGTAGCAAATCTACTCTTTACTAACTGCGGTAGGAGTAAAAGTGGCTACTTTATGCGGTAGTTTGGCAGCTATCTGGGATTTCAATATGATGGAAGGTTTTAAAGGCAGTCATGAATTCTTTGGCTGGTCATAGACACCACGTTTACTATTCTAACTGTTCTGGGAGTTAAGATATGGGTACTTACGAGTTAATAGGGCAATTTGGCGACCATTTTGAAAAGAGAGGAAAACACCCAAAACGCTACAATGTGGTCACATTTTCCAACTCTGTGGGTGGATACCTTGCCAAAAATCATTATAACTAAGGATTATTAACCTCATTTGATACCGACCACCTCAGGCTGGTAATTTAAGTCTATAACTTTTACGCCGGTTCGTGACTTGTACAAAAGTTCGACTGGATCGAATGTGCATGAATGTCCATTGGCATGAGCCCAACTGGACCGAATGTGGATAAACATTTACATTGGGGTGGGTACAACCATGACAACTGGACCAAGTGTGGATTAATGCTTCTCAAAGTGGCTTTTCCTATTTCATCTCTCGCTCCCATCTCCGTCCTCGTGGCATCTTTGTTGCATGTCATTTAGATTTATTACGTTATTTAAAATAAATAAATAAATAAATAAATAAATAAATGTTTTTTGATTTAACGTACGCTTCAGCTAGGCATGACCTAATTATCAGCACACTTCAACAATTATTCCGCTGCCATTAGGATATGTCAGAATCATTTCCGCTTCACCAAGCCCACAACTGCTGCGCAGGTACTCTCAGCGACTTAGATTGTGATTACCCCCAGCAGCTCCCCATTTTACACCTGGGTGGAGTGAAGCAATTGGGAATTAAGCTATCTTGCTAAAGGACGCAACACACCGGCCGTGGTGGGGCTCGAACCCGCAACCTTTCGACTATGAAGCTCGCGCCCTAACCATTGGCCACCGTGCTTCCCACGAAGATTTAGATTCATTGTACGTTTTTATTTTTATCACAGCGATTGTCCATACCATGTATCGGGAATCCTATGTCTTTAATTGGAGTGCCTTTAATTTATAGAATAGCCTAATGCTTGTGCGCGGTATTTCTTTAAAAAAAAAGGAAAGCATTGCTTTCATTGTAATAATGGGTAAAAGGATAGCAGTCGGTTACCCACACTTTCTCCTTCCTATTCCCGACTAATGAAAATCGTGATTTGACGCACTGATTAGTCAGATCATGTCATTTAACCAACAGCGGCAAGGTTATCAGTAGTAAGATCAGATGGCGTAAGATTACGGGTTGAATTAAATACTTTCCTATTTGGTCATGGTGGTGGTGCATGGAGCGCTAAAACCTCAAATAATGCCAATCTGTATATCAGGTCTCACTTCCATATGCTTGTACGCTGATAGATATATAGACATTCGAATGTTTCGGCCAGGAGGATGAAAGTTCATATAAGGCAAATGGCGAAATGCATCACACCGTCATCATCCCTATATCTTCGTGTTAAAAATTGCCGTGGTAGTACGATAAATCCTCACGTTTTTCAACAACTACGCATGGTGATTTTGAGCTATTTTGTTCGAGATAGGCCGTGCGACTCAGGCTATGCATACAATTTGAGATTTTGAGAGCCGGCCACACTGTTTCTATTCTATGTTTTACGATTTTCGCATGATCAGTATATGGCTGGCCGTAACCGCCACAACGTGGAGCTGCTACGCGTAGCTTACTTTTCGCTTCGCGGAGCTAAATTGACCAATCATGTTAGATCTTTTCATTACGCGGAGCCAGTTGATGCATCATCGTTCCAGAGAGAGAAAACTCTTGCCAAAATTAATGTTTACTACGTGGATTTTAAATGAATCGAATGTAAATAAACCACAAACAGTTGTACAGGATTAATACCATTGTTTGATTAGTGTATAGTCAATGTTACCTTGTATGCATGTGCCATGTGTGTGGCGTGTTTGTTTGTTTGTTTGTCTACTGTGTCAGGCCAGGATCACTGACACCCACGGTACTGATACTGTCATACTATCACGGTGATCATATTGTTGAATGTTGTTGACTTTAAAATAATCATGATGCAGTCATGTCTACAGTAGAATTCACCACGACCTTTGAAGGACTTAAACCCCATTAAAAGCTATTAAACCAAGATAACACTCAATGAAAACAGCTCCACTATGTTACATCAGATCTTCTCTGGTTAAATACACACTGCACTTGTGTCTGTTTTACCTGTGCAATGAACAATGAGCTGGTATTATAGTTTCAGTTGGGTGAATGATTATAAAGCGAACGCAAGGTAACAATACTGTCTGGGCTTTTGTTTACGAAATGAGACAATAGTCTGCTTATTGTTAACCAGCGTTCTTGAAAATGAGAAGCATAATGGTTTGCAGACTTAACACGGTTTAGAAATAATTTGTTCATATTTTTTGGTGTTATCTGTCGTTTACATATCCTTCCTAAAACACAAAAGTACCAATATTTCCAAACACCTAAATTAGCTAAAAATTTAGGAAATGTTACAAAACTATATTTTCTAGAATTTTAGAGAATACTTTAAATATTGACTGGTTATTTTTTACACAGTGACGTCATATAGGCAATGGCATAATACTTTTAACATACACTAGGTCACGCGTCAATGGTGAGCGCACTGAGTATTGTGTATAGGAAAACGGGCAGTACCGTAACTACAGTATGTATGGCCTACTACTAGTATATAAAGTAAATCCGAACTGGTTTGCTGAAGGTCGAATTCCGCAGGCCACGCCGCGCAAGATGTACAAATCAGCTCCCGGCGATACACTGCAGATCGCAGAATTGTGTGCATGGTTTACCACCACTCTGCCTAGCTATATAGTTGTGTACAATACTGTATGAGTTTCTTGTGAGTGCATGTCCATCTTAATAATAAGTCGGTTCGTACTTTTCATAAATTACTTTTTGAATCATAACTATCGTGACCGAGGATATCTTGCAACTACGTGAAGCTCGTCTGGCAAATTCTTAATGACTAAATTCGCTTCACGTAATGAGTAAGTCGTACTTGATTGGTCAGTTTTACCTCCGAGTAATGAAAACTCTAACATGATTGGTCAATTTGGCTCCACGGAACAAAAAGTCAGCTACGCGTAGCAGCTCCACGTTGTGGCGGTTGCGGCCTACCATATCAGTATCCCATATTTCTATTGTAAGAAAATTTTATTTGTTGTCACGTAAATCACAGGTTTCGTTTAAATGTACTAACTGGAAATTAAATGTACTAATTAGTGAGGACCGGTATTTTGCTGTGGATATGTTTAACTGCAATTTTGATGTAAAACATTTGAAATCCGCTGTAAAAATTTTGATAATATTCAACTCTTTGAGAAAATTATTTTATAAAGGAATGCTGGTAAAACCAGGTGCAATACAATGTACATTATTGACACACTATCACGCTCTTTATCTTCGTCAATAATAGAATAATCGATTTCAATCGAATTGAATGCATGAGTTTGTAGTTGACTACTGAGCGACCTAAGCGATCGATTGCTAGCCAATCAGATAGAACTCCTTTTCTTGCGTTCAGTGAAATACCACTCGCCTGTCGCTCACTACCACTCGCCCGTCGCTCACCAACGAAGTATTAAATTTATATTTATCGTATAGGACGTCGACGGTGTGTGCATACGAATGTCACGACGGAAGGAACGGTACCTGCCGACTTCGTTGTAAGCTTCATTGTAACGTATAGATGAGCTGACTTCTGACGTCATTGCCTGGCAGTATGCGCACGCATCCTCACAATTTCCATTGTTTTTTGCCTGGCAGTATGCGCGCGCATCATATTTTATTCAGGGCTCGTGTTTTTAAAACTCCCGCTACATCACAATAATACTATTGAACAGTGTAGTGGTTGCATGGGGTTCACTAAAGCATAAAGATATACTGGTCCCTTCCCTTGCTGATAAACATTGAGGTCAACTCATCTATAGACGAATCCAACGAGCCAAGTCATGGTCAGGATTTGGTCGGACATCTTTGGGTAGCCGTTAGCACCAACCTGGTGTTTTGAGCGTCCAATTGTGCAAATAAAAGCCGCCTAACACCTAGAGAAGATGCAAGGACGAGGAGGGTTAATAGAATAATAGCTAATAATATATATAATGGAGATAATTCCGCAGGTAATCCCGTCGCATCTATTCATACATAGTCCTTTTGTTTGCAAGTACATCAATGCATAGATACCGCGTGTAGTTAATCTGATTATTATGTCACTTCAACAGCGAATAGACCAGCTGTGTGTTTTGTCGAAGGAACTGTATTGTGTTGTAAACTTTAATCTTTCTTTTGTCTACCTGTGTTTTCGCGGAAGGTGTAAAACGGGTGATGGAATGCAGTTTAAAATTTCTGCCAAGGCCGAATCATTTCACATTTTGAGTGCATTGTAGCCGACGGCTACCCAACTAAAGGCTGCTAGTCAGGTGTAGGAATGCGTAAATTTGGATTCCTCTATACCCAAATTTGTTGTGGCAAGAGGCAAAAAGTCTATTTCGCTTAGAAAATACGGCATTAGGCCTATATAGTCTGCGCAACACGTTGACCCGAACTAGTAATTTGCCCTTCCCTCCAAGTTCCAACGGATCAAGAAGGCGAACGTGCATACTGACTATAGTGATTTCATTTAAACCCTTTTCAGCGATTTTCCGGTGATAATTCACGTACTCGCACTAACTTGAAAATAACTTCATTATACCAGGGTTATATGCACGTTGATTTTAAGACGCGAGCGTTGTTGCTTGTGAATTTGAAATCATGAGTGAATGAAACGATTTAACTTTTAAACTCACCGCCAGGGTATTCCATCTTACACGACGCGACGAAATTTCAAAAATGTTTTCTATTTCAATGACCATATTCGCAAAGCTTTATGAAGAATGCATTCTATACAAACTGACTTTGTTTAGCCTACGCACATCGATCTCACAAGTGACAACGTCTGCAAACTGGGCTGCAAACCAAACCCACTCAGATTTTTATATCCACAGCAAACACAACACGTTTTTAAAACGTTTTAAACGGGTTATATTTTGGGATTAGGTTTTGGTCAAAACATTTTAATAACCGATATTAAATGTTGGATTTCGTAAAAGTTATGACAACGTTTTAAAACGATTTGTATGAAAACACACTACAACAAAATGTTTAAAGATGTTGTCAAAATGTTTTTGCAACATTTTTGCTAACATATATTTTGCGCAATATTTGTCAACACATAAATAACAGTATGTTGAAATGTTTTCTGATAAGTTAAAAAAATGTTTTCGAATGTTATGAAAACGTTTTATACCTTTATATACCTGACATTTAAAAATTATCTGGAAACCCTTTCTAACCTTTTGCAAATAATGTCGAAAACGTTTTGTGTTTGCTGGGTCTCTCTACGCTAAAAGGGTGAAATAGGAGGAAAGGAAGATATGCAAGATAATTTGTTCGTTGGTAACCAGTGGACGGAAAGACAACGTTAGTGGCTACTTTGCTTCATCGTCACACGGCATAGAAAGGACATATGTGATGCGATCAAGCAAAATCAGTCGGAACTCGGAAATATTGATTTTGAGATATAGCCAAACAAAGGTAATATTTCCTTTTATTTCCTCTTGTTTTTGAACCCATATTTTTGGAACTGGTTGTTTATTTTCAATGAGGTTTTCTGCCAAATGCAGCTTTTTAAATGCTTTTTACTATACTCTAAGAAACTGAAATTTAATGTTTCCGAGTTCCGACTGATTTTGCTTGATCGCATCACATATGTAGAGGAAGAACTATACCCCAACCTAAACACATCCCAGACCCTAATCCTAACACTACCCTATCAATATAACAAAATAGATGTTAAATACTACACGTATGCCCAAACCCAAACTTATCGTGGGATGGCAAAAAATCCATATCTGGTGAAAAATTAAGGCATAATAATAGTAATTTACCGTTCCCTCGCACTGATCAAGAAGGCGACCGTGCATAGTAATAGTGATTTAATTAAATAGTGATTTAAACCCCTTTCAGCGATTTTCCGATAGAAATTCACGTACTGGAAATAATTTCGTAGTTAATTATAGCAGAGTTATTTGGACGTTGGTTTTAATACGCGTGCTTGTTTGTGAATTTGAAATCATGTGTGAATGGACCGCGTTAACTGTTTAACCTCCCACCGCGAGGATACCACATCGCACACGGCAAGACAGGATTGGTAAAAAAATATCAACAAGTTTGGGATTTTCTATTTCAATGACCATATCCGAAAACGTAAGGAGAAAAATGAGAACAAACAGTCCTAGTATTTGATCAATGATAATCATTTTTTTAAATTGCTTTTTTGGTCAATTTCATTTTTTTATTATTTTGAATTTTTTCCCTTGAAGCTTGAAAACCCCCAAACCATGATAACAACAAAACAAAGAAGAATGCGCTAACATGGATAATTTAAGACATATGCACACGGTTAGCTGAGACAAACTTTTTTTCGCCTTACGACAACCATAGTATCTATTACAACATTTAGCATTTTTTGTACCATCATATTTTGCATTTTATACCCGTACACACACCTGCCCGCCTCTGTAACCTATACGATTCGTGGGTCTTTACGCTAGATCTAAAGAGACATTTGGAGCGGAATAAAATGTATGTGGATGAAAAAGTACATGACATGTATGCAATGGTATATTAGCGAAGTTTTATTTTGCGGGTAACCAGTTGATGGAAAGACGACGTTAGTGCCAACTTTGCTTCATCGCAACACAGGAACATAGGAAAAATATGTAAAAGATGGGACAGGAAGGTGAAGAATAAGGCAAATACAAAGATGACGTAGAAGAGGAAGACTAGTTCACCACGTAAACTTGTATGGCTCAAAATTCGGACCGCTCGCCATTAAGTTTACTGCTTTCTGTGTTTTGAAATTTGTTGACGTTTTAACGATCCCCGATTCCAGGTCGATTATTTTAGCTGTGTCACGTCACATGCATGACGCTGGTGGGTACCAACCAAACTTCAGAAAAAAAAACCCTCGATCGCCGATAACGATGTGATATGGGACTTACATAGGATTACACAGAGATATTTCTTGCCAAAATTTGACCATTTCTAGGCAAGTTGGCCCTACTTTGTCTGCGTTATGTGAAAAAGGACAGTCTTAAGTAAGTATAAGTGCAATGCTTTTGATGTTTTGATGTTTCGGGAGACTGGGAGGGATCATAATAAAAAAATGATGGAGCCTATTCTTGACTGTGTAATATTCCTTCACCACATTGCCGTACGGTAACAGTCTTTTAAGAAGATAAAAGAAGAACAGAAAATGAAGAAGAAGAAGAAGAAGAAGAGAAGGAGGAAGAAGAAGAAGAAGAAGAAGAAGAAGAAGAAGAAGAAGTAGAGGAAGAAGAAGAAGGAGGAGGAAAAAAAGAAGAAGATGATAAAAGAGGAACAGAAGAAGAAGAAGAAGAAGAAGAAGAGGAAGAAGGAGGAGGAGGAGGAAAAGAAGAAGATGATAAAAGAGGAACAGAAGAAGAAGAAGTAGAAGAAGGAGGAGGAGGAGGAGGAGTAGGAGTAAAAGAAGATGATAAAAGAGGAACAGAAGAAGAAGAAGAAGATGATGATGATGAAAAAGGAACAGAAAAAGAAAAAGAAGAAGAAGAAGAAAAGAAGAGGAAGAAGAAGGAGGAGAAAAAGAAGAAGGAAAAGAAGAAGGAAAAGAAGAAGAAGAAGAAGAAGAAAAAGAAGAAGAAGGAAAAGAAGAAGAAAGAAAAGAAGAAGGAAGAGAGGAAGGAAAAGGATGTCGAGGAGGAGGTGGAAGAGTAAAATAAGAAGACAAAAACAAAAGAAGTGAAAAGAAATTAACTATAACATTTTAAAAATTACAGAAATCGTGTTTCTAGTACAAACATTGCTATAATAAACAAAATCACATTGAGAATAATAATTACTTGGCAAATTGCTCTTGTTTTTAATTTCATGCATGACAATGGACCCAAAACGACGACGCATCTCAAATATCATGAGGGTATGTTATTCAGCATGTTCCTTAAGACCATGTTCCTTCGTTCGACGGTATATAGTTACGAAATCGAATCCATGTTCCGCCTAATGTCATGTCTCATTCATTTTCAACAAGAGACACGTTATAGGATTGATTTCAAGGCCAGCGCGTGACAAATGCATCCTACAGCACTCCAAACATCCAAGCGCTATAGCTCCAAATTACTAAAAATAGATTAATGATATAAACAAAAACAGACGGATGTACAGATTTGCGCGGGTTAATTGGTTTGGATGACATACCGTAGAAACCCGTCTATAAGGAATAGAAGCGACTGTGATGATAGCATATTTCACGCTAGCGCCCTCCACAATATTATATCATTATGGAATTTGAGCAAATCATTTACCGACACAAGCAGGTATACAATGTATTATTTTATCTTTATTTCGCATCTCACGAGCATAGCTCACTTGGCAAGGCATAAGACTTTGGTTCTTTAGATCGGAAGATGGTGAGTTCGAGCCTCATCACGGTCACACAAACTTTTATAAACAAAATATTGTTCAAACTTTTCATTTATATTTTCTTGCATTTTCTAAAGACTCCTTTCGTGATCATTTTTTTTTTCATATTTAGTTTAATTTATTCTATTGTTTTTCTTTTATTGTTTCTTTTCTTTGTCTTTTTTTCTTGTTTAATTTTATTTTTTCTTTATATTTCTTTGATTCATATAATATTGGCAGGATAAGGAGAGGAGGGAACTAAGGACCCATTCAGTGATTTGCTCATCCGGACGATCGTAAAAATCATCAAAATTCACCTTTGTCATTGTCATAGATGTGGTAACATAGCCTGCTAGTGGTTCAGCAGAAAACCGTGTGACACATAATATACATTTGGCTACATTTTATTATACGATAAATACGAATTTATTAAACATGGTAACAAATATTCTCTAGCAGATCGGTTATACGATGGAACTGGTAGGCATAGGCCTATTATAAATTCGGGATATTAAATATCTTCCTGACGAGACATGTGGTCAAAGACGATTCCTTACCAGCCACAGACCGTCCGCTGGAATTAGTTGAATCGCTATGGCTGTTGGTCGGACCTCTCATCTCTCCACATCGATTGTGACCTATCCCCGACATTGCCCTTATGAACTCACATCCTCGTGTTTTATTTCAATACGCTGGCGAAGTTACGTAATAATCGGATTAACTCACCATAGCAATAGGTGAAAACAATTTTGAATATACCGCGTTATACACTGATACGTTCAGGCGGTACCTCTTCATTGAACCATATCATGCTGCACCTGTAAGATCTTTGAAAAGACCAGTATTGTATTCAATCTATGATTGCAGACATACACAGTACAGGTGATGAGTGTAACCTGCTTGTAGCGCAGCGCGATATGTTCAAAATTGTTTTCACCTATTGCTATGGTAATTAATCCGATTAATTACGCAACTTCACCAGCGTATAATGGCCGAATAAATTCTGACCATCACTTGGCTTGTTGGATTCATCTATACTACAATTTGCTGTCGAAGTGACGTAATAATCGCAATAACTACCATCAAGCAGATTGCACTAATCACCCGCGTATGTCACCAAACATAGATTGAATACCACTCTTTTCATAAATACTAATCTTACATGGCGAGTGATTAGCATTTCTTTGACAACTATGGTTTAATGCATAGGTGCCACGTGAACGATGAAGTGCAGGGCTATATATTCGAAATTGTATTCATCAATTGCTATGGTAGTTAATCCGATTAATTACGTCACATCGACAGCGAATAGCCTATAGTATGGGTTCAAGTGGAACAAAAAATAGTGTATGTCCATTGCTAGCTATGGTAATTAATCATGTTAGTGTTTACATCACTACTTCGGTGAAGACAAGAGAAGTGTGCCTTCTCTACCAACGCCTGTGATATAACAGGTGCAAGCGAAACAAAATTGAATGACCAGAATAGTTTCCTTTGTCAGATGAATTGATTGAAGTTTTTGAAGACACTCTATTCTTGATGGGACAATAGATTCAAATATGGAATAATTATTATTCCTCATCTATTTTTTTTTATTGAAAAAACTGCAATTGTGGCAACAGAACAATATTTATTTTGATTTCATTTCAAGTAGAAACAAAATCGTGCTTAAGCCAAAAACGCACCCTACCTCAAGAATTGGGATGGCACAAAGGTGCAACATATGTTTTTATTGCAAAGACGAGGACAGACAAGTAGTTACAACACATCTGTCTAACCGTGGGTTTCGCTATTATTTAGACTAAATGCTTTTACTAGTTTCTATAAAACCACAAAATTACTAAAAAAAACAAAAACTAAAAAAAAAATTTAAAAAAAAAAAAAAAAAAAAAAACGCACCTAAAATTAAAAGTAGAAAGGTAGATTTGAAGAAAGATAAAAAGAACATGTCAAAAAGTTAAAATTAAACGAGAATGAAAAAACGGAACCGGTGCCCGGACCATGCTCTCTTCAGCATGTCTTCAGTTCCAAAGTCTGACGCTCTATCAATTGAGCTATACGATCCTGATATACGAAAAAGTCGTTATTATGTCAATACAATTGATTGGTGTTACAACATACTTAGATGGAATGCATAGCCACCCAGTGCCAGTATATATTTGCTCAAACTCCAAATACAACAAGCAACCAATTTTATTGAGGGCGTTTCTTGGGTATATCCTTGTAGACGGGGTTTTACGGTATACTACTTGAATGTTGTTTGGCATTTAATCAATGTTCTTAGTTGTAGTGTGTGTAAGAACACACGTTTGAAATTGAGGGGTACCGTTTATATCAACCTCTCTGTGGTATGTCTGTATTGTAGTCTAGTTTCATTTTCTGTTATTACTGATGTTCGCTATAGAAATATGTATGTCGGGTGAGTGTCATATCAAAGATGTCTGATATAGTTTGCACTGTCCGTTTCAATAACAAGAAACAAATAATTACTATCTGCAGTTGTTGTCGCCCATGCTGTCATTTTTGTCTGTCGGCATACGATGTTGTTTTCTCTATCTTGCAAGATATTTGCACACGAAACGATGTATAATGCTGGTCTTTCCAAGCGGAAATATCTTCAAATCTGTATAGAATATCGTTAAGGCAAACTTTTCGACTCTAAACTTTTAGCTCTATTTACTTAGTAGCGTCTGAAGTCTTTACATGACGTGTATGCATTGGTATACGAGCGATTATATTTTGCGGGTAACCAGTGGATGGAAAGACGACGTTAGTGCCAACTTTGCTTCATCGACACACAGGCACAAATGGGAAAAATATGTAAAAGATGGGGCAGGAAGGCGAAGAATAAGGCAAAGATAAAGATGACGTAGAAAAGGAAGACAAAGAAGAAGAAGAAGAAAGAGAAAAAGAAAAAGAAGAAAAGAAAGAAGAAGAAGAAGAAGATAAAGAGAAGAAGAAGAAAAAATACAAGAAGAAGAAAAAGAAGAACAAGAACAAGAACAAGAGCCACGTTGTAGGTCAGAGCGTGACAAATGCACCATAAATACTTTGGTGGTGGTAGTGTGGTGGTGGCGGTGGGGGGGGGGGGGGGAAAAATATAGGGGATCAAAAAATATTGGGGGCCCTGAAAGGGGATAAAAAATGAGTCCTTAATAGGGGGATCAAATAAAGTTGAGGGTAAAAGTATGGGGTAACAAATGCACGACACGGCATTTACACTCCAAAATATTTTGGTCTCGGAGCGCGCATGAATGTTAAGTATTCAATTGTGTACTCTTAAGCTTCAAATCAACAACATGTTTGTACTTAAGACTTTGGATGTATCATGCAACACTAAAACTCCAATGAGTAATAACTCCAAATGGTCATTTTTAGCTGATATTTTAGCTATAGGTTTTTCCCCCCCAAAATACCTTAAAATGTTAAGTCTTTTTGGGTAAAAAATGTATATCTTCAATACGAAAGGTCAACATTTTCAAATGATGAGCGGCTTTTCTTACCAGCTACATACACATTTTAATGTAGGCCTACATTATTATAAAGTTTACTTCAAGGTATTTAAAGTACATATTATTAGATTTATATTTATATAAATGTTGGGAATCTTGGTATTATTTTAAACCCTCATTCATTACAGCACTGCAATAATACCAAGATTCACTACATTTAAATATATTTTTGCTCCTTTTTAGTTGAGCACTTTATCTGTAGTGATGGTTTCATCTAAGTTTACTCTGGTTGTATTATTAGATTTATTAAGTTTACTTCAAGGACTGTTGAATGTCAAAATGTCACTTTTTAATAATTTACCATAAAAATAATATTATATCGCTAATTAAAAAAAAAAAATCAAAATTATTTGATATCAGAAGGACATTCCTCGTATTCAGAATGCAGTTTGATGTATCTGATAGGCTCTCATGTCCCACAAAAAATACTGTGCAAACGTTGCTATGCGATCCCTTAAGAGTGATATTGAAAGAACCTTAGACAGATTGTTCAAGGAATGACCTGCTACACCCAGAGGATGATTTAAGGAAGCCCCATCACGCACTGTAAATGTGTTATCACTAGAGTTTCAACTGCCACTTTACTTTTCAAATCCCATTGAACTCTGTGCAAAAGATGTTGTTTTAGAATTGCCCGTGTGTCGTCATTATTTGGTCGATTTCAGATCTAAAGTGATGTATGCATGAATGATAATTCACACCTGTAGATAACATAAAATGTGAAATCGACCAACTATTTGAAGGTGTATTTATTGTAAATATATCTGTCCAAATTCAAATTTAACCATGCACGTGTGTATGCAGTGGGCGGGCAGTGGTGTCATGTTTACGCACACAGCTGTGCTAACCGCAAGACTTGCTGGGAAGTGCTTAAATCATCCTCTGTGCTACACCCTAAAACAAGTTTGGTGTCATTGAGCTTGTTGTTTCTAATCTGTACACAAATCTGAAGTTAAAATTTTGACACGTTGTTGCATTTTGTTCAAGGAACGGGTCGCATATACGAAGGGGTGGGTGTAATATATAGTCCTAACCCTCACCCTTTTATTCGGTGCACTTGTTACTAGTTTAGAATCAATCGTCTGCGGCGTTCTGTCAGATCCCACGACCAAGCTGTCAAAATCTCAAGATCCAACCTGGTCAGCCACCAGAGGTCATTCCTTCCATCCTCAGCTCACCTTTGGAATGCTCTACCTGGTCCAATTACCTCTAACCAGAATCGGCTGAGCTTCAAACGAGAGGTTAACAACTATCTTGGCGCCAACCCATCAGCGCTATCATACCGATAGCAGCAGTTAATGCCTTGCATAGTTCAAACATAAAAAAACTGCAGTTAAAACATATAGATTGGACAACTACTTAATCAATTTTTATCAAAAGTAATCATTATATTGTACTTATTAAAATGATGTGTAATTTTTGCACTAATATGAACTTATTGGCATGATTACAGCTGTGTTATGTTCCCTGTTTTTCTTCAAAAAAGAAATGCGGGTTAGCACTATATTGCCACCGACTTTAAACCTGGGGTCCTAGATTATCTATGAACAACAATTTTGATCTGGAATCATTGAGAACGTGTTTCTTACATCAACGACGTTTTATTCGATATTTTATTCAAAGAAATATCCGTCTCATAAGTAGTTCTAGAGACTAGTGTGGAATTCTTGGGGCAAAAAGTCCTAACCCACAAATTTACAAGTGACCGGTTTGTGTGTGAAAATTGTACGAATGATTTCAACAAAACAGTTAGTCGGTTGAAGACTTTTAAGTACTTGGTCAAAAAACAACTTATCGCGAAACCAGTAACATGTGTTTTAGGTGGGTTAGGATTTTATTACACCCGCCCCTTAACTGTAGATAGGAATTTTATGGTTATGCTTAAAAATATTAAAAGCGTTTATTCGTAGAGCTATTTACCAAATCAAATTGATTAATTAATTCAATTCAATTTTTACAAGATAAATAAAATCAAAAGAATAGGATGGTCCATATGGTTCACAATCTGAAATATTTTAACTTAACCATGCGCCGGAATTGTATATGCCTGCATTTCCGTATGTTTATATTTTATGTGATTATAGGTACCCGTATTTAAAATTTCCCCTACACCAAATTACTGTCATTGATTCTCTCTTTTTTATATTCAACTAAATTGTTAATACATGATAATAAAAATCAAATGATAGCATAGCTAGCATTGCGTTAGAATTTTATGGGCCTGTTTTTAGTTACGCTATATACCATGTATACGAGCATTTTAAAATCCATTTCAACAGATTACAACCAAAGAATCTTAGCAAAAGATTCGGGGTCGACCTTCGCTTCTAAACGGTACTCTCTAAAAACTCACTCCCCAAAAGAGTGATTCAATAATTATATTAAGACCACTCAAAAAAAGTGAAATGTGTTTTTTTAAACTTTATAACAACTCTAAAAAGAGTGAAAACCACTCTAAAAGAGTGAATTTTAACTCTTTCTTTTAGGAGTTAAATGAAGGACCACTCTAAAAATGCGTTGAAATTCACACTTTTAGAGTGGTTTTCACTCTTTTTTGAGCAGTTTTAAAGTTAAAAACACATTTCACTCTTTCTAAGTGGTTTTATAAGTGGATCACTCTTTTAGGGAGTGAGTTTTTCACTATTTTACATGTAGAGAGTAAACACCTCCATCAGTTTCACTTATACATCACATCCGTTCCTTTTACGTAGGCCTGCAGCTAAATGTTTTGAAGTTGTAAGTGCCATGTTTAATTATCAGCAAGTCTCAACCAACCTTAAATACAATAAAAATGTCAGTTCCAGGTTTACACGTATCAGTGAGTAGCATGGTCAATATCACATAGCAGGTGATTTAACTTGGATTTGAATGTTACTATCGTCATGATCATGCAATGTCTTAATATCGCAGTATTGATTGACTGATGCATGATGCATTTTGCTAAGATGTTTTGGTTGTTGGTTGCTTCTGCAGGTGGAAATAGGTGGCGCATGTCTAGTGTACTCCAAGGTGACATCTTTTGTGCACAGCAATTAAGTAGTAGACCTATTCCATATTAATAGACGAGTCAATTGGAACATCAATGTTTTCTGTTGTACTGATCTCTAAGACATCTCTAAACAAGATACAAAGAATAGTTTGCCATATCTCAGGTGTTTTGTAACCTGGGTAACATCACAAAATAGCCAGCTTTCATAGTAAGCTTAAAAGTCAAGATGATATTTTACTTTATCACAAAATAGGTCAGATTGTTCTTTCTGACCTTTCCAGAACCCTTTTCAGGTCCGAAATGGTTCTTTTTTTTTTCTTTGTAGAACCATTTAAGGTTCCACGTAATACAGGACAACTTGACCATTTTAGGTTCTACTTAGATCCGTTTTTTCTAAGAGTGTAAAGGAAAAAGAACAAAGATCATTTACTCGACTATTGGTATGGTCGCTTAAAATGATACTTCTATAAACTCGAAGTATTACAGAAATGATGCGCACAAATTATTTTTAGAGTTGACTATTTCACTCCTTCGGATTACATGTATAATAAATTAAGTGAGGAGCGGCTTTCAGTCCGCAATCAGCACATCCATTTTCATCGCATATCGTCACCCTACTAGTACGATAATTGCCAAAGTCATTTTGTTTTTGTAATTTTGAGAACAAAGTACAAAATATGGTTCAAACCAGTTCTAATAATTATCGTAGTAGGCTGACGATATGATGATATGCATTCATCACATTCACTTTCGTCCTGGTACCGGTGTCATTTCACTCCCGAGTTAACTTGTTATAGACTATAATTTCGAATTTTCATCTTTCAAAAAAAAATATTGACACTGACCTGACAGTTTCATACGTTTGGACGACATACTTCTTCAGAGTGATTGGTATCCCATCATCCTCTTTGCCGGTGGTAACACAGCTCCATCCCGAGGGGGCACGGTCTTGAGGAGAGGGTCATACAAGTAGCATAAATGGTAGGCCCCCTCGTCTCTGTTCATGACGACAGGACCTATTTTGCGAATCCAGATTCTGTAACACTTTGGTATCATCCTGGCTGGTCTCTCCTACGTAGTGCTGTCACAATTTTGTCATGATGTCTCGTAAATGCAGTCTGTTTTGTCCAGAGGGTCAATTTTATCTTTCGAATAAACCAAGCTTTTTTCAAATTATGCCGAGGCTTCATGGCGCGGCGATGGCAATGATGTGCTTCAGGTTATCTTGTAGCCTATGCAATACGACGTCAGCCGTTTCATTATGTCTACCAGGAGGCCGATGATACACTGGACTATTCGTATGATAATGCAATAAAACAGGTGATATGTATGAATGGTTGTGGAATCGAACTACAGATCTGCCCTCTAAGAACTGTCTCCAAATTACAATGCTACAATTTCAATTATTATACCGTTCCAGTTGGTTTATTGCAAATAGGACCTTACCGTCGTTTTATCTTTTCTGTTTCGGTTTCGGATCTCATTGTTATTTTGAAGTGTTAGCATGGTACGTGTGAACAATCCTTTTATTCCAGTCTTTTTGTTGCCTACAGAAAAGTTGAACGAAGATAACTTTTGTTTTCGGTTTCGGGAGTTATGTTAATTTCTGAAAAACGTGAGATGAGAGGGTTGATGCTAATCTAGACAAAAGAAGTGTCTAAATTTTACGGTCGTAAATTCGCGATAAATTGTACGGCTTCAATTGACTTGCGTTGGGTGTATAGGTACTTCCGCCTAGGCGGGAGTGGCTCGTGAAAATAGCCCAGCGTAGAAATATACATTAATCACTAGTAATCAGTGTTGCCAAGAATTACGTATACTTGTTCGTGCAATCGCGCAAAAATCGGTCATAATTGATTATGTAGAGATGAAACGGGGTTAAGAGAGGAGAGGAGGAAATGAGAGGTTTACAGGAAATTACAAGAAAACACATAAAAAAGAAATGATCGACAAATGTCTTGTTTAGAAACTTATATATTTACAAAAAGGTTGATTTTGGGGTGAAATCACAAAATCGATCAAGATTAACATGATTCAATGGGCTTTGAATTTGTTTCCCTGTTTAATTTACTCAATAATACTCAGGTAACAAAACATCTGAGATATGGCAAAGTATATTCTTTGGTTAATTTTTTTCCAAGCGGAACAATTTAAGACCACTTTGACCGAAATCGGAGCATTTGTGATTTTTTTTACCCCTGTACATAACCACGGAGGCCAAAACTCAAGAACTATACATCGGAGATACGTCAAACTATACTTTTATCTGAATCCTAATAATGAGAGGAATACAACAAAATGATTTTTACCCATATTCCCCCAATTTCGAAATTTGAGGCCTGCATTAGCGGCCATGTTGGAAATATGCAAATTAACATTTTTTCCCCTGTGGCCTTTTTTGCCCTTTTTGGATATGTTGTTTAGGAGGGCGTTTAGGACAACTAGCAAGTAAAACGCGTTTCATTTTTGTCTAGGTGCGTCCATTGTTTGGTACTTAAATTGACTCGTCTATTTATGGAAACTTTAAAGTCCACAGTTTGGAAATTCTGCGGCCCCGCAAATAAATGCTGGCTATAATAGGTACATTTTGGGCTTGCTTTTAAGGGTACTACACCCCTGTGGTAAATTTGTGACTATTTTGCATTTTTCTCAAAAATAATAACACACTGGTAACAAAAGTTATGTATATTATTGGGGCAAGGAATCCAATTACTACACTGAATTTTCAGTGACTCAAGACAAGCGGTTCAGTATAATATGATAGGTACCTCATGTACATCCTAGCGGTACCTTATTTCTTATCATAAGTAACGAACCGCTTATCTTGGGTCACTGAAATTCCAGTGTAGTAATTGGATTCCTTGCCCCTATAATATACCTAACTTTTGTTACCACTGTGTTATTAGTTTTTGAGAAAAATGCAAAAATAGACACAAATTTATCGAGGGGTGTAGTACCCCTTAATGTTTTTAAAAATGTTTTGCAGCAATGTTTTTATAAATGTTTTGCAGCAACCTTTAAAAATGTTGCTTACACGTTTAATAATAATACCATTATTTAACCCGAAATTGAAACGTTTTCTAGCAACCTTTTTTAATCTTTTGCAAAAATATTTATTGGGTTAAAGTTAAATTTAATCAATTTGTCACGATCTGTTTCAAACGAAATCTGAGAGATTATAGACGAATCCAACGAGCCAAGTCATGGTCAGGATTACTGGGTCCCCGCAGCACCAAACTGGTGTTGTGATCGACTGCCAAATCGGATTAAAGCCGCTTAAAATTCAATGTTAGATTCTTTTGTGCTGTAAACTGTCATCATTTTTTTTGTCTACGTGTAACACGGGTGATAGAATGCAGTTTAAAATACCCTCCAAGGCCGCATCATTTCACATTTTAGGTGAGATGGAGCCGACGGGGACCCAGCAAAGGCTGCCATTAAGGTGTAAATGCGTGAAATTGGATTCGTCTATAGGGTCTATGGAGTAAGTAAAAACCTTATCACAGGTCTGGATAGGCCTATTCACTTAAAATCTAAATTCAGCTACTTTGACATGACAGTATAGCTAACATGATCATCAAGCTAACATCATGATTATTACTGGATGAATAAACTACACCAAGACACCATGATTATCATCACTTTACTAACCACTATGGCAAGCCATTAGGGTCATAATGTGCAGGTAGGCAGCAAATTTTTTTGACCCCTACTCACCTGGCATCTAGAAGCTGCTCCCTTAAACATCACAAATTTATGTGTATGGTGCTCATCCAGGTTGTCTCACTATGTTGAATGTATTATATTGTTGCATTATAGTTTGTTAGTTGAAGTTGAATATTGTATCACAATGTTGTTTTTAATTGGTATATTATTGTAGGGCATCGGGTAAGACCAGCAGTTAGCTGATTCCAAAACTTTTTTTATATCTTATTTGGCTTATAAACTTTTTTATATCTTATTTGGCTTATAATTAGGCCTATGAAAGAGCAGTGAGATCTATGATAATAAAAATGTGAATATTTGCCTCCTCGTCTTCGACTCATTTCCTATAAGATAATTATTACGAAGTAAGTACACTGCAGCTAAATACCTAAAATGGGAAAAAAATTAATAAAATGTTTAACGTTAACATTAAAATCCAGCAAAAATTGGAATATTACGATTCACAGTGGGACGATAGCAGGGGACACAAAAATCAACTAAACTACAACAATTTTTGCATAATGAAATCAACTTTATTCGAACTATTTATTTCACACAATATATTTTTGGTTTAACAACATTTAATAATACAATTAAATAGACACAGCTATACGATGGACTAATCCAGTTAAAATCCACACACCCTATGGAAAACATGACATTAATCTTCTACACAGGGAGTGTGAATTTCACATGGAGTTACCTGAATGGGTGACTCTGTTTGAAATCTGCATCCCCTGTGTGGGAGATTAAGGTTGTTTCATAGAGTGTGTATGGATTTCAACTGGAATAGCCCAACAGCACTGTATCATAAGACTATGATTACAAACTGAATAGATGGCAGAAATGTATCCACTATTGCATAATACATTATTTAACTTAACAATTATACATGTGTAAAGTATATCAAATTATATATGATATAAAGTCAGCTCTACAAGTAACAAATGTTGAAGATAGCAATTAAAATAAAGAAATATACAACAATTGGATGTAAGAGTAATTTCAAGATATGATTATTTTTCATTATTGTAACACATTTATAAATCACTGCTGTTAATAGTGGACAGAGGGTTTTATTTAAAAGGCGCCCCATGCATTTGTGCCAAAAATCTCTTGCCCCTGCCCCAACCCTTCTCGGCTTACCAAAAATTGACTGGAAGTGACTGCATTGTAAGACAATACACGTCAACCTTGTCCATTTCTGCTGAATGTCCACAAAAAACGTCAAGAAAGCACATCAGTAACATGATCAGGATTGATTTATGTTAATACAGACTAATTAATGTTAAAGGAAATCTGTACCATAAACTAATCAATGGCTATATAGTTACTAAAAACCAAAATTCGCTGTGGGGTCGCGAATGCCACACAGCAACACATGCTCGCCGAAGGTAGCCGAGGGTCTGTGTGAAAGGTTACACTATCGCTTGTGGCAGAAAGGATTCGCAAGCAGCTATCATGGCGGCTTCCATGAATCGCAAGGATTAAAAGTGCTTTTTCTTTGTTAGGAATATTCCGAAATTCATATAGACCGTCTGGTATGTTTAATTGAGGGGTATATAACTATATTAGCCATTTATTGGTTTTTTTGTACAGATTTCCTTTAAATCTTCTCAGCTTTCAATGACACATTTATTAATCTTTTTTTTGTGCTTATTTGACTGAAATTCAAGTTTTCTATGAATGGAAGAAGGTATTCCATGATACAGCATTCTCCCTTCCAATCTTGCATCAAATATTATTTTGAAAGTAATACTTCATAATTTATGCTAATCTTTTCAGGTGATAGTGAAAAGTGTGACCAATTGTTACCTAATTGGTATACACCAAAAGGGAATGTTGTGCAATAAAGGTATAAATCTGTAAAAAAGTTTATGACATTTATGATAAATTGAAATAAAAGTTGAAGACAATATGATGTTTACTAATAGAGAATTTAACATGAATATTAATCAGGACATCAAATATCCCAAATCATATTGCAACTCCCATAATGGAAGTCATGCATGCCAGGGGCGTAGCCAGCTTTTTGGTCAGGGGGGGCAAAATAAAAATTTTTGGGCACAGACGAAAAAAATTACAGTTGCATCATACAATACATAGAGAAAAAAGGCTTTATTTGGGGTGATGTGCGCGCGTAGCGGGCAAAAAATTGGTATTTTACACTATTTTTGCCCATTATGATGATGGAAAGGGCTTAATCTTTGCAATATGCGCAGACTAACAAGGAAAAATTGTGTATTTTCGGGTTGAATTTCGGTTGAAAAGGGCTCCTTGCCCCTTTTCTTTTCCTTTGCCCTCCTGATTTTCCCTTTTATTTTTTGTCTTTTTTCTTTCCTTTTTTGTCAGGGGGCACTCTGCCCCCCTGCCCCCCGCTGGCTACGCTACTGATGCATGGGGCCCCAAAAGTGTACATTCTGCAGCTTGGCCGGGGCCTACAGTTCAGCGATCAGGAAGACACCTCTCAGGTTGAACTCGAAGGTGGTGACCTGTGATACAACAACATCCGCTTCACATGTCAGTGAACTTTTACCGCCAGAAGATCAGTCGGGCTGATGATGCGTTCAGGATAGAACATGAAAATTTCCCACTCAAAAACGTAAGTCCAGTTGCCTAGATTTTAGTTCAAAATATTATATTCTGCACTTTTAGTTTCTGCGTCTATTTTTGCCTGTATTTCAATTTCACAAATGCCTCCTTTGGCTTGTTGGATCAGACCATGCCCTATAACCGGCTATTCCTGTTGAAATCCACCCCCCTACGGAAGACATGACCTTAATCTCCAACACAGGGAGTGTAGATTTCAAATGGGTGACTCCATTTGAAATTTGCACATTTGAAATTGTGTGGACATTTTGTGAATTG
Organism: Amphiura filiformis; assembly: GCF_039555335.1. Taxonomy (NCBI): domain Eukaryota; kingdom Metazoa; phylum Echinodermata; class Ophiuroidea; order Amphilepidida; family Amphiuridae; genus Amphiura; species Amphiura filiformis. Next base: position 59,149,518 of record NC_092634.1, read on the forward strand.
CGTGGAAGATTAAGGCCATGTCTTCCATAGGGGGTGTACATGTATGTATTTCAACCGAAATAGCCCGGCATGAGCTGCACATTCACACTACATGTAGGGGACAGGTGAATTCAACACATTTTTGTGCATGCCAGCTGTTTTTATCATCATTGTGTGATCACAGGTGTGATCAAGTGTATTGATACATTACTGAGAACCCCACCCAATGATATATGGATTGACAAAAGAATGTGTTATATAACACCTCCCAATTACAGCACACAACATTATACGCTGGCGAAGTTACGTAATTAATCGGATTAATTACCATAGCAATAGGTGAAAACAATTTTCAACATATCGCGCTGCACTACAAGCAGGTTACACTCATCACCTGTGTATGTCTGCAATCATAGATAGAATACAATACTGGTCTTTTCAAAGATACTAATCTTACAGGTGCAAGTGATCAGCATGATATGGTTCAATGAAGAGGTACCGCGTGAACATATCAGTGCAGCGCAGTATATTCAAAAATTGTTTTGACCTATTGCTATGGTAGTTAATCCGATTATTACGTAACTTCGCCAGCGTATATTACACATTTTGCATGTATATCCTGTTGCAAAGGTGTTGTGCTGTTATACATTAACGATATTATAGAATTGTTTTGTTACAAACCCTGCCAATTTTGGGATTGTTGCTACATAACATTAATAATAACTTTCAAAATCCTAAGCTTTTGTTGAAGGTGACTATCATTGTCTCACATGAAAAGTCCTTTCTTTAAAATTGAAACAAACTTGGATACACTGTACACTTAGCTTTGCCAAAACTTGGCTCAAATACCAAGTCTAACTTATCAGGCAAAATTTAACCAATTTTGCTATAAAATTGAATG